>NW_019268587.1:758695-808214 GCF_002738365.1 Cucurbita moschata | reverse complement strand
TAGGGATGTGTATCATGTCAAAACATTGTACTGCTTATCATTCATGCATCGTATTATCTCATGTCATGCAACACATCATAACCTTTGACATATCGTATAGTTCCATATGTCATATCATTCAACATATCATATCATATAGTTCAACATATCATATCATATAGTTCAACATATCATATCATAGACATATATCATATCATCAACCATATCATATCATAGACATGTCATCTCATAAACATCTCATACATATCAAACATATGACACGTGTAGAGTCATTGAGCACGTGTCATCTTACATAACACAAACTTCTACCATGCCTTTTGTAAGACCACTTACATGGATGACTTTGGTCGATGTTCTATCTAATACTCGAATACGCTTGTTTTCATCCCTCAAAGTTTGATTCAAGTATCATAGAGATGTTTCACCCTGTTAGAACATTCACTTTGTTTCATTAGAAAATTATAGTTTCCTAACCGAATTTAACTTTATTTGAGAAATTGAACATTGTAGTCACCTTTCCCTTAAATAAGATCAAATTCAGCTTCGAGAGGGTAAAAAACATTGAAATCGTTCTTAAAACATCTAACCTAAATCAAATGACTTTTTTTTAGCTGTTAGAGACTAGAGAAATCGAGCCGAGTGCGCCAGTGGCTGGGGACAAGACACGTGTCGGTAGTGAGCCAGTGCGTGTAGGTTGCGATTTAGGTCGAAGCGCAGACTTTAGGTTAGAAAAGTAGAGAGTAAGTTAGTCATTATCAACAAGAAGATCCTTGTAGGGTAGGTTTTGTTGGATTCCAACTCTCGTCCAAATATAACATATTTTAACTTGGATGTAACAACTTACTATATATATAATACACCTTATTAATTATTACATGTATGATATATATTTAGATAAATAAGGTTAGAAAAGTAGAGAGATTTAGATTGTACAACCGGTTAATGTTTATTGTATACCAATTTGATTTGGCTATATATTTAAAAGAAACAAAACAAAATGGATTTGTAAACAAAGAAAAAGTTACCAACTTAAACTCCCACAAAAAAATGAAACCTCACAACATATTCGGTCTCATCATATTTCTTGCTTTTAAATCAAACATGATTATTAGCTCATGTTTTCAACAATCCGATTCAAAGATACAACGTCCATTCTCCCCATGGGAAGTTGCAATTTGGAATCATAGGAAGGATTCAACTCTCTTAGCTCACTGCAAGTCTAAAGACAACGATTTAGGCTAACATGAAATCGGCTTTGGAGAGAAATACTCTTGGACCTTTAAAGAAAATTTTTGGCAATCAACACGATTTTGGTGCAATTTTAGCAGCAAACACGAACATGCTTCTGGTGAAGTATTTTGGCCAGAAATGGAAAATTGGTTTAGTGATCAATGTTATAATAGTATTTGTACATGGGCAGCAGAAGACAATGTCATTTCCTTACGTCCTTGTTCTAAAGAATCATATCTATTAGAGTAACCTTGGAAATGATGTTGAGTTTCATTGGGTTGATTTAAACACAACTTCCAAGGATGTCAAGTTTCATTGGGTTGATTTTAACACAATTGTTGATCTAGACACAAGAAAACCCATGATTAGATGTATAGTACTTTCCTACACACGACCCACACGTGCGAACGTGAGTCTCCAAGCAGTTCACCCCTGAACCCATCATAGTCAGGCTAGTTGTCCGTAACCGATTATTTGGAGGTTAGTAGACCCTCGAGTATCATACGAGGCATGATCATGATCATGATGATCATCATCGTAGTGTACGCGTCCATACTCATCATCATAATACATCGTGGCATCTAATACATCTACATCAACTTAATATGAAATATCATCATATTAAGTCATCTCATAATCTAGCAGCTTATATCATCAAGTTATGATGTATCATCATCATCATGTCATCATACCATGTCATCGTCATGTCATCATCTCATATCATCATTTCATATCATCATCTCATATCATCATATACAACATCACATCATCATATAATAACATCACACCATTATACAAAATCATTACATTATCATATAACAATATCTGCTTGTAGTGGGCTTGGGCTGTTACACACTAGTTCCCATAAACTCGGTGTCCTCTAACATAGCTTAAGTCAATCAACAACTAAATGCGGAAACATCTATCAATGAAACATAAAATTCTCAATTTGCCCCATGACTAACTTTTCCACCCTACTCGTCACTCCCGTGCCCACAACCTTGCCTGAAAATCATTTAGAAAAAAAAGGATGAGTATTAAAATACCTAATAACGAACTCCCCTATTGAGATCAGACACATAAACCATCACATGACAATCAAACAAAATTGAAGGATCTGAGTGGTTAATTACACAAAACTCACCATGCATAATTTTTACCACATGAAAATCAACATCTACCTGTACTCCTTAAAATGACTATCAATGTCTGGTTACCCGAAAGACTTAGGGTGTAACCCTCACCTTGTTAATCATTTTCTGCATTCACCTTGTAGAGTGACCATTAGTGTCTGGTTACTCGATACACACAGCGTGTAACCTTACCACATGAAAATCAACATCCATCCTAACTCCTTAAAATGATTACCAATGGTTGGTTACCCAGAACACGTAGCATGTAACCCTAACCTTGATAACCATTTTCTTAAATCACCTTGTAGAATGACCATTAGTGGCTGATCACTCAAAACACACCGCGTGTAACCCTAACCACAACCTACTTAATCATCAAAGGTAACATGCATGCATTATGTCCCAAACTGTTTATTTTCATGAGCAACCATACATTATGTCACACAACTGACATCAGATATATTCTCAATCATCAAACAGAAATTATGCATGCAATAGGTCTCAAAACATTTATTTTTATAGTTAGCATACATCGTATCACGTAACACTCAGCCATACAATAACAAATATATTCAACCCTTTTAGAAAAACAAAACAATTAAGTTTCAATAGAAGACCTCTTACTTAGAGAGCTTCTTTTCTAATCGTCCCTATAGATATTGGTCCACCTTCGACTTAGATCGAGCCTACATTAAAACACCCAAGTTAACCAACCCAACTTGACGTGACACAATGACTCCTACAAATCATAGGGTTTTATTGCTTACCTTTTTCCTACGTAGAGGTTGGGTCAGATCCAAACTATTCAGAAAAGAACACATTGTAACTTCGTTGGTTGCCGCATTGTACCTTGGTTACGTCTACTCCTCCAAATAGTGGTTCTGGCGATGACGACAGTGTTCAATTCGTTATGGCGATGACAATTCGATGCGCGACAACAACTGGTGGTGGTCATTCGACGTGCGGTGGCGGCGCGGGATGGCATGGGCGATGGTGGCGCCAGAGCGAGCGATGGACGATAACGACGATTTAAAGAAGAAGAAGATGATGATAAAGAGGAAAAACAAGACAGCTGAACCTTAGGGTTTATTTTAATGTATTGGGCCTTGGGCCAAGAATTTGGGCTTTACACATCCAACCGGTTGGGTTTTATGTCCTTAAAACTCATAGTTTATAAACAAAAACATATTATGTTTTCAATAAAGTTATTATTGATGTATATTAAGTAAAGACGGTTATTGAATAAAGTGAATGTTACTATCATTAATCTAAATCCAATAAATTAAGAACACTCTTGCTATAGTATGATTACTTGAATTATATGTAGAGACATAAGAGTTAATCAAATTCAAGTATATAGTCAAAATGATGACAAAGAGGAAGAACAAGGCAGCGGCTAGGGTTTGTGAGTGGCTGGCTCGACTCAGGCTTCGTGCTCTATTACATGGGTGGTTGGCTTTTGTGGCTTTACGTAGCTGAACCCTAGGGTTTATTTTTTTTTTTAATGTATTGGGCTGGGCCTAGGGTTTAATTTTTAATTGATTTGGCTTGGGCTAAGGTTTATGTAGCTGAACCTAGGGTTTATTTTAATGTATTGAACCTTGGGCCAAGAATTTGGGCTTTATGCCTCCAACCATGTCTGAAATTTGAAAGAGTCCAAAGTCAAGTCACAGTTTTAAAGGATATGATATGAACCAAGAGACATCAATCATACAATATGCTTCAATGAAGATGTGAAGAAAAGATTGTCAAAATTATCAAAAGATGTTTCAATTCATGCTACATTGAAGAAGAATAAAGTTTGATTGTTGTAAATTTTGGGTGAGTTATATAATTTAGAGTAATTTAGAGTTATTGTATTTTAAGACTTTTTATTTAATTTCGGTTACATTTACATAATGGCTAATTATGGCCATAAAGTGTGAATGTTACAACTTTTGGAATGCCTTTAATAGTTTCATTTTGAGGCTATATAAAGCCATCTATGTTGTATTTGTAATAAGACTTAGAAGATATATCAAAAGAAGCATTTGTGCTTTTCTTTAGCCAATGGCTAAGTTTCTTTGCAACTCTATGTAGTTTAGGTTGCATGTAGAATCATTCAAGCTCGACATGATCAATCTTGCTTGTGGAGTGATTCGAATCTCAATCAAGTGTTCTTGTCTTGAGATATTTGATCAACAAGAATCATTGAAGCTAGACATGATCGATCTTGCTTCTGGAGTGATTCGAATCTCAAACAAAGTGTTCTTGGCTTGAGATATTCGATCGACAAGGTAATCCGAATCTTATTCCCCTTGTAGTTGATTCCTTATCTTATCATTTGGTATCAGAGCCAACTACAATGATTGCTTCTTTTACTATATTTTCCCCGTCTCATTACAAATACAACATAGATGGCTTTATATAGCCTCAAAATGAAACTATTAAAGGCATTCCAAAAGTTGTAACATTCACACTTTATGGCCATAATTAGCCATTATGTAAATGTAACCGAAATTAAATAAAAAGTCTTAAAATACAATAATTCTAAATTACTCTAAATTATATAACCCACCCAAAATTTACAACAATCAAACTTTATTCTTCTTCAATGTAGCATGAATTGAAACATCTTTTGATAATTTTGACAACCTTTTCTTCACATCTTCATTGAAGCATATTGTATGATTGATGTCTCTTGGTTCATATCAGGATATGTCCCATCATTAAATGTGTGTATACTAATTCCACAATGGGGTAACTTATTTAGTATTTCTTAAAATATTCAAGCCACAAGCTACCCTTATTTTTCACGTAAAGGTAAAGCGGTCCTGCATAGGTGACGATGAATTCTGAAATTACCATGGAAGAAATCATGATAGAGAAGTAGTATGTATTGATTTTCATTGAGTAGTTGATAGGATGATTATTTCATTTTTCATGTTCAAAGACTACGTTAGTTCTATTTTCTTATTTTAAATTAAACGTGTAAGTTCATGGCTTCATTTGTAAATATTTTATTTCAAACTTCCACATGTGTTATTTATGGCATTCATGTGATGTTGTCTCTAATTTAAGCAAGAATATTAGGGGTGTTACATTACTGTGTGTGATATGTGATGAAAGAATGAGGATTGTCCTGCATGATTTATTACGCCACGAAGAAAAATATGTGAACCTCAAGCATATTTGTATGTTCACGTGCACTAGGATACTTTCCCTTTATGATGAAATATGGATGCGTACACTATGAGACGAAAATGATTATCCAAAGGAGCTAGTCCGACCAGTAGGCTCAGAGGGTGCGCAAGCCCACCTAGTTGGCCCATGCTCACACATGTAGGTCGTGTGTAGAGAAGTACCACATATCCAATTTTTCTTAATTGGAAAGTCGGCTAAGAGAATACGATTTAAAATTATAGGTCTCTTCTATGCATGTGTTTGCATTCACCAAACCAAATATTGGGTCACTTAAGGAGTATTTTTTAAAATACTCAAGCCTTGTGTTATGCTTAAATTTCAGGTAAAGGCAAGGCACCCATGTATGGTTGACGATGACATCACCTTGAAGATCACGGAATCTTTGTTAGTGAGTTGCATTTTCACTCCTTAGATATTACGTTAGATTAGACCATTGTTTTAATCTTTTCTTTGGTTTTATTTATATTTCATATTGAATATTTTTCATTGTTTTATTTTAAGTCTCTTCATGCAAACGTATAAGTCCATGACATCATTTTATTAATTATTTTAAAGAATAGATCTGCATAAAATTGTCAGGTCATGCATATGGTGTAACAACAACAAAAAATAAAAATAAAAAAAACCTACTAATCTCTCTCCAGGCCAACCTCTCACACACCACCAGATATTACAATTTATTCAGGCATATTACAATTTTGAAAACTTGTATTCATATACAAATTTAAATTTTTTTTGCTTCATAATTTAAAATTTTTGGAGAACAACAATACACTTCATTATCAAATACATTTCATACAAAAAAAAAACATTTTTGTGTTATCTCATTATTTTTCATTTCTTCCTCAAGGATAATTCCACGGAAAGGAGATAATAAAGCTTCTCTATCTTTTATAGATCCACTTGTGAATCAATTCATCAACATTAGCAAGAAAGTTTCTCAAGTAAATTCCATCATCTTTAGCCGTCCAAATACAAGTTCCTACCGTTCCATGTTTGCACCTATCACGGAGCCATAAGTGCTGCGTTTCAGGCCAAAAGCTTTCAAAAGAGACATATGCATGTGGCGTCTCCAATTTGCACCAATAGAGGGTTGTTCCCCAAAAGTTAACTTTAAAGTTCCATTGGTAATCATCTCCATGATTAAGCAAACGATGATACCCCAAGTCATCGTCTTTAGACTGACAATGCGCAAGCAACCCGAGTTTGCTTAGCCTGTTAACCACATGAATGTAATATCTAGAAGGTCCTGGTGGTGGTAACGCGACCCTTGGAACCTGAGCCCCAACTAAAGCCACCGTGAAAAGAAAGAAAACGACAATATTCTTTATCATTTCCTAATCAACCTTTAGCTTAACTACCAACTTGTGTTGGACATGTGAATAAATATACATACTTATAGTACATGCAAGAAACTATGTAAATGCATGCTATGGTTGTAAAAAACTTAATCATTTAACTAATTTCGCTTATGCAACACAATTTAAAGTTAATTTTGGGATAATTTTAGAGATTTATTAGATTTTCAATAACAAAATTCCTTGAATAGATAATAGTTATTAGCCCAAGAATAATAAATATTTCATTGATTTTTACAACACTCTCATAAAATGGACAACAAAATATGAATACTTTCCGGTAGAAAATATAAAATAGATAAAGCAATTCATAGATTACATATGGTATAGCATCCAAGTCCAACAAGGTATTAAATTCCCGATTTACTTTTTTAAGTTGAACTTTCAAACCTTTTACGAGGACCTTAGAAATTTTAAGGTGAGGTAGAACAGATAAGTTCAAAAAATTCTAGAACTATAGTTTCAAATAGAAATTGCGCAAGACTTCTTTCGCAAGAATTACTCAATGCCTGTTGGGAGAACCATTATGGGGTTTTGATTTCATCACGTCACACCCTGAATCTCTAGGAAAAATTTTTCCAATCAATGTGTATAAAATAAGAGGGAAATCAAAATGTATTAATATATGCCAAATTAATCTAACGAGGGAAGGGTACGAGATACATGATTCCCTAGGTCCATAATTCCTCTATTACTTCTAAACTCTAGAGCACCCTCTCGTCACGATTAAGCAACATACTTGTAGTCTCTCATCACATCCTTAACTTAGCAGGGAACCAATTGTTAACTTTTGTCCCTATAGTTTGTACACTCTTGATACAAAGACCTGGGCAGAAAACTTAGCCTTCGCAATGGTTCAAGGTGGGGAAGAACATGGTGAGTGTTGGTCTGCTTGCATCCATTGGAGTGTTAACTAGTGAACTCGTCCCATAGGCCATGAAGTAACCTATGGTGAGGGGGTGCTACCCCTCGGTACATGCCACCTAAACAAGTTACTCACATGATCAACGACCTCTCATAGGACGGATCCTACGTGCAGGGTAACTACTACCTAGCCTCGTGATTAATGTCCTAAAACACGACCTGTCCACAATGCAGTGTAGTCGATCTACCACTGAGTAACAAGCCTTGGACACAGGATTGTCAGGTGTATGGCTAGTGTCGTAAATCCTAGGGGGAGTGTCTTGGAGAATAAATCCTAGAAAGTCTTGACCCACCAATCTACGTGCTTACCCTAGACTTAATTCGATTATGTTGCTTATTCACAAAAGGGTAGGATCACACAATCATTCACCAGGAGTCACACATGCTCAATGGGGCGATGACATCCATCAAGCACCTAGAGTGCTGATAAATAAACATCTCATCCACTATCATAGCATGATTACTTACACCAGTAGTAAATTATATCAAGACAGTGTACTGGGTAAGACAAGAAATTTCAACAACTAGCAAGCTTGTTTTCACTCTTAGTAACTTTCCTAGGTAGTTGTTAATCAAGATTAACTACCTAGGATTAATTTTACTAGCATTCATTCATAAGCAAGCGAATTGTACAAGTACTGCTTTGTAGATTTTGATGTTGTTACTTATAGATTTGTCGTGTGCCTTCTCGAGTAGGATTACAGGACAAAAAGAAAGTCCATACACGCTCTCACGTGCTTTTCTAGCACCAAAGAAGTTTTCTAGGTGCGCATACCATGTGATATTCAAGCACAAAAGATGTTCTCTACATGCGTTTACCACATGTCTAGCGGAGGTACAGTCGCAGGACGTGTGTCGTTGGTTAGTGAACATGTCGGATAGGATTTTGAGCACATGGATCAAACTCTAGTTCTTTGGTACTGTTTGAGTTATAGAGGGTAGACTGGGTCATGTGCAGTTTAGCGAGTAAAGTGGTGTCTCACAACACGTCCTTGTTGACTAGTTGACCCATCATTCCTGCCATGTTGTGATACATTTCAACTTTTTGCTAATACGCTTCTCTCTCGTCGCCAGCAGTTGTGTATCCATGGTCGATTCTTCCAACGTTCAATTTTTCTAGATTTCACTGAGCGACGCATTTCAATCTATTTTTTTGGATTGCTTTTTATCTTCCAATCGTTAACTAGAAATGACTTGGTTTCTTCACGAAAAATAAAGATATCAAATCAACCAATTGGATGCCATTTTTTTTTTAATTCTTAGGTAGATAGAGACCATAATAATTGAGTTCAAATTTTGGAAAAATATATTTTCTTATTGAAATTATAAATCTCTCGAATCTAATTCTGAAACAAATCATGGTCTAGTTTCAACACGAAACTTGTAAGAATCCTTTCCTGGAACATCGTAGTCAAATCGAACGATCCTACAACCAAAACTGACACTCATCGATCCTCTTACTAGGACTAGAGATAAATCTTTTGCCAAATTTTTCATCAAAGTGTCCGATTGGCGTCCTCTTTAATTTCTTGTTTTTCCTCCTTCCACAAAAACCCAAATTCTCCCTTCCTGACTCTTCTTTGTTTTCTATACACCCAATCTCAAACCCCTCATATTATAAGGTAGAAAAAAATTACCTTTTTGTCCCTGTGGATTTTTATCTAAAATTTTCTTAATTTGATAAATATTGAATTATTGTTCCAAGGTTCCCTAAGGCATCTCAAGCATTTTTTTTTCCCTCTGCACTTGAGAGTCACCCTCTATGTCAATAATAAAATCCAAAAATTTCCAAATTTAAGGTATTAAAGTAAGAGTTATGTATCTGTTGTGGCTCGGGTGTTACCATTCAAATCCGTCAAGAATGAATAAAGCGTAGGCAAGCATTTCATTTTTTCTAATTTTGATTCTTGAAATTAAGTTCTAAACTTTTAGTAGGTTCATTGGGATCTAAAGGTTGTATTTCATTGAATTTAAAGAAATGGTAAATTTCCTAAGTTTTAAATTCTGGACCGAATTTGCACTTTATTATTTCTTTTTGTGGCTAAAATAAACTTAAAAGAAAATACCTATGTGTACCCCTAAGAAGTTACAAAATTTAGAAGAAATTAGATAGGCAATAGAAACCTCATCGTATTTCTAAAATAATGAATGTTGGCAAAAAGGGAGAAGGCACGCTGATAAGATAAGGAATCAATACAAGGGGAATAAGATTCGGATTACCTTGTTGATCGAATATCTCAAGCAAAGAACATTTTGTTTGAGATTCGAATCACTCCAGAAGCAAGATCGATCATGTCTAGCTTCAATGATTCTTGTTGATCAAATATCTCAAGACAAGAACACTTGTTTGAGATTCGAATCACTCCACAAGCAAGATTGATCATGTCGAGCTTGAATGATTCTACATGCAATCTAAACTACATAGAATTGCAAAGAAACTTAGCCATTGGCTAAAGAAAAGCACAAATGCTTCTTTTGATATATCTTCTAAGTCTTATTACAAATACAACATAGATGGCTTTATATAGCCTCAAAATGAAACTATTAAAGGCATTCCAAAAGTTGTAACATTCACACTTTATGGCCATAATTAGCCATTATGTAAATGTAACCGAAATTAAATAAAAAGTCTTAAAACACAATAACTCTAAATTATAACCCACCCAAAATTTACAACAATCAAACTTTATTCTTCTTCAATGTAGCATGAATTGAAACATCTTTTGATAATTTTGACAACATTTTCTTCACATCTTCATTGAAGTATATTGTATGATTGATGTCTCTTGGTTCATATCATTCTCCACTTCTTCAAGAGGATTCGTCCTCGAATCTATTTGTGAAACTTTGCTGCAAAAAATAAGTTATGGAAATACAAAGGACCTCACAACACTCTCTCACGTGTATACACTCAAGGAATTTTAGGCCACTCTGTTTGTACTCATTTACACAAATGAAGCTCTCATTCTCACCTCTCAAAATTTTAAATAGAGCAAAGATTGAATTTTGAACTTTGGGTCGATTAAAAACTAAAAAGATGAAAATAAATAAAAATTAAATTGAGAAGAAACGCAAAGGAAACATATATCCGATCTTGAGCCTGAAGCTCTGATACCAAATGATAAGATAAGGAATCAATACAAGGGGAATAAGATTCGGATTACCTTGTTGATCGAATATCTCAAGCAAAGAACATTTTGTTTGAGATTCGAATCACTCCAGAAGCAAGATCGATCATGTCTAGCTTCAATGATTCTTGTTGATCAAATATCTCAAGACAAGAACACTTGTTTGAGATTCGAATCACTCCACAAGCAAGATTGATCATGTCGAGCTTGAATGATTCTACATGCAATCTAAACTACATAGAATTGCAAAGAAACTTAGCCATTGGCTAAAGAAAAGCACAAATGCTTCTTTTGATATATCTTCTAAGTCTCTCTTACAAATACAACAAACATGGCTTTATATAGCCTCAAAATGAAACTATTAAAGGCATTCCAAAAGTTGTAACATTCACACTTTATGGCCATAATTAGCCATTATGTAAATGTAACCGAAATTAAATAAAAAGTCTTAAAATACAAATAACTCTAACTCTAAATTATAACCCACCCAAAATTTACAACAATCAAACTTTATTCTTCTTCAATGTAGCATGAATTGAAACATCTTTTGATAATTTTGACAACATTTTCTTCACATCTTCATTGAAGTATATTGTATGATTGATGTCTCTTGGTTCATATCACACGCGTTAGACGACGTTGGCAGTAGCGAGTCTGAAGCTCAGTAGGACAAGTGGCAAATGCTGAGCGGAGAGAATCGTTCAGCTACTAATTGTGACATGCATGTAGGTTAACCCGATCCCTGAACCCGGATTCGATCAAAAGCTTGCGTGTGCAACTCGTTAACCTTTGACCCTAACAAAAAATATAACCTGAACCCGATCCAATGATGCAATGAGTAACCGAGATCTACATAAAACCTCCATGCGTGAAATTGCATGTGAAAAGCCTTTCCCGACGTGTGTAAGCGCATGTGAGTCTCATTTTGTTCATTCGACCTTCGTTTGTCAGTTTTTTGTCTTGACTTCGATATTAACATAATTATGCTTGACTTAGGATCTACAAGAGAAATTCCATAAATTCTTGAGCTCCAAACATGTGGAATAGCTGGCTCAAGAAGGTAAACGTCATTCAAGTAAGTAACCGCATAGACTTTAGGCATGTAATACTTGTATAGATCGCTAGGACATGATAGCATGCGAGCATTCCTTAACTTAGGTCGTAAAAATTACATGTTAACGACCTCAGAAAAGCTTTCTTTTTATGAGTATGTATTGTATGTATGTCTTTTATGTATTATATGCATGATTAAAATAAAAAATTGAGCAATATGGATGAGTATGTTATGCATGATGGAAGAAATTACCAAAATGCCCCTATAATGTAATTTCGTATGAATGTCGTTTTCTATGCTTTCCATTGCATAGGAAATTAGAATTGGTAAGAGCGACGTGTGCTTCGCAAGCACTAGAGAATCTTGATAAGATTAGGACGCAATAGCGTGTGCAGAATCTTGATAAGGTCCATAGATTTCTAATGGACTAAATATGATAAGAATCTTTATTATTTTTAATTTTATAATGTTTGGAATTGTCAAGCGGTCAAATTGACTTCGTCTTTCGTGAAGATTTAAGAGGATCGGAATTAAATCATGGCCACAAATGTCATTTATGGGGAGTATAAATACCAAGAAATTGTTATGTAAAAATCAAATTCATGGATGAATGAAATTGAGATCTCAAATTTAGACGCTTCCTTAGAAATCAGAATATCATATTTGTCATTTCTAAGTTTCAAGCAATTCTTGTGGTAGAATTGCATCCGAGCCATTCAATCAAGCCTTGATTAAGTTTGATTGCGGAGTGACTCGAGCAATTCTTGTGGTAGAATTGCATCCGAGCCATTCAATCAAGCCTTGATTAAGTTTCATTGCGTGACTCGATTTAAAACAAGGTTTCCAAATCTTGCTTCTAGATCTTCGATCGTAAGAGGTAATCTAATTCTAGCCTTATCTCTTGGTTGATCCGAATTTTATATAAGTAGGTGTTAATTACTTGGATTCAAGTGTTCTTGCTTCAACAAAAGCATGATTCGTTGGATTGAGGATTAGGGTTGCTTTATCAAAATACCGTAGGATAGTGAGCGGTGATAAAAAATCTATACCTGTGTTTACCCAAAGATGTGATTAGAGGCCTCTAATAAAATAGTAGATCTCCACGACTCTAAAGAATGACTAAGGTAACTATTTAGACTATGAGACGTGTGAATGCTACGCTATCATTAGACCCTCCAATCCCTTTCCACTATAATATTAGTACTATTGAGCTAAGCACATGCTAGTTAGCGTAGTTTGAGCTTTTATTCCGCTAAATGGTCGGTGGTCTCTTGAATATGGCCACTATGTTGTTAACCTGTTACTTAAAAAGGGAGTGTGGGATAACATGAGATAGCCTAGTTGCTGGCTAATGCAGAAGTATCACATCCCCCAAATATAGGTGACTCTCTGGCCCTAAGTAAGAAACCAACCAACCTCTTTTCCAAGATGTTCATTCTAGAAATCACCGTATTGCCTGATTAGAATTTTATGAGGACGTGCCTCAACCTAGGTATTCGATCCCTCACTGCATAAGCAAAGCAAGTTTACATGGTCAAAGAATAGAAAGATGGTACAAATTAGTAAGAAAAGGTATCATCTAATCTGTTACTTCAACTTCCTTTTACACTTTGGTACAAGTACCGTCGAACCAGGCCTAGGCCAACTAGGATTGTGTGAACGATAGTTCATTTTGATTATCTTGCATAGTAGATCCGTCAAAAGAGGGGACGTAGGATTATGAGGGTAATCTTAATAGTTGACAAGCATAGGGGATCATTTCCCTAACCTTGGGTGACTAGATTGTCCTGTTGGTAGGGTTCGCCAATGAACCTCCCATGGATGATGAGAGTAGCCTAGCACTTACCATGCAATCCCAATTAAAATCTGGGCATGTATCTTTGGTGAAATGCATATCTTTGTTCATTTCATACATTACATAACCATTTCTTATCATTACATAAGGTGAATGTACTCTATGCTACCATACTTTCATAATATGTCACATTTGCAATAGCATAATAAGTAAACATGAAATTACAAAACGTAACATTTGTCATTATAACAACACGTCATAACATAATATGCAAATATAGAAATCACAAGGGACGACACAAGCAAGGGCCACTGGGCATCCGCAACTCGTGCTTCAAACAATTCATCGAACCAAAACAGTAGTGAAGAAACTTACCAAGGTAGCTAAGTTGAAGTCCCTAAATCGTACTTGGAGCTAGTTCAATTTTTCCTTTTGAAATCCAAGTAAACCTATGCGAGTTCACGACACTTAATTAGCATAGATCGAGCAAAATGAAATACGGATGAAAATCTAGAATACTGTTAACATAATAGAAAAGAAAAATACAAGAAGAAAAAGGAAGAAAAAGGAGATATTGTAAAGCCAAACCCTTACCGAAAAAGACTAGAATAGAATAGAAAAAACAAAAAGAAGAAAGAAATACTGTAAGAAAATTTAAGCCAAGATGTGGGAGCAAGAATTGATTAAAAGTAAAAGGAGAAATTTAAAGAATTAAAATAAATACGGTTAATTTTAAAAATACATAGATGAAATTTAATAGAGTAAATGGTGAACATAATTAAAATTAATAAAAAAGGAAGTAGATGAAAAAGAGGAAATTTAATAGAGAAAAAATTAAGGATTTGGTGAACATTAAAAGATAAAACCGAAGAAATATCATGTCAAGAAACTCCATCAAATTCTTTCTAGTAACAATATCTTCCCTAAAAAAGTAATAAAAGTATATGGTTAGGTTATGGGTAGAAAGGGATAGGATTATGATAGATTGATAGAACGATAGCGTTAAGATACGTTCCTGTAACGATATGACTAAGGTACATTCATGAAACGATAACACTGTGATAGGTATAAGAATGTTAAGGCTATGATAAATTAGGGAAGGATATGACCCTGAAGTGTTTACGATACGATATGATTATGATACGACACCTGAATTACATATATATATATATATATATACACACATTGTGATATGATATGAAATATGTTATTGTATGAGACAAGTGATAAAGGACATGTTTATGATATGATATATTGTGATTGTATACGTAACACCCAAACCCCAACGAGAAACTTAAAATTTAAGTTTTCCCCTCTAAGTGAACTTCTGAGATTTTATTGAGCATGTTAGAGACTGAATTTTCAGATGAGGTAGAAGAGAAAAATGTTTAGAAATATCTCAAGATCTCAAGAAAAATATAAAAAGAAAAATGGTAGAAAATTAGAAAAATGGTAAAAGTCGGGGTAATTTGGTCATTTTGCCATCTTCCTCCTTAAGAACCTGAAAGGGAGGTTAGTAAAAGATGAATAAAAGAATAGAAATAAAAATGGTAAGGAAAGAGAGGAAAGAAAAAGAAAAGAAAAAGAAAAGAGAGAGAGAAAGAAGGTTCTAGAGAGAAGGAGAAGTAACCGCTACTTCCAATCCGGCCACAAGGAGTTTGATTCGAGTGAGATTTCTTCACAAATCCTTCGCAGAACCTATTGGAAGCTTTCTGGACCCTTGAATCATTCAAAACTGTCAAGGAACGAAGAAAATCCGTAGGTAAATTCTTGAACATTTGTTTTCGGATTTTCTTCAGATCTATGAGAAATATTTAGAGTTAGATTCTGAAATTTGAGTACGTTAATTCAAAGAGGATTACGCTCTTAATCCGTGAAGGAAGTCTTGATTGATTCAGATCAGAAATAGAAGTTCCGGCTTTCACCAAAGGATGTAAGTATTGATGATCTTGCCAACTTTGGACCAAATTTATTATGTCTGTAGTTAGAAATAAATTACAAGAAAAATACCTATGTGTAGATGGATATGAGATCTATAAATCTCGTGAAGAAATCCCGTTAATCCGAGTTGTGTAGAAAGAAATACGAAAATGCAAAGAAAATAGAAAATAATCAATTTTATGGAAAATCGCAGAGATGAGAGGAAGAAGACGAATGACGGAGGGACGTGTGTCAGGAAAGGAGAGTGTCGCGCATCATCTGAAAGATAGGACACGTGTTAGGCGTGAAAAGGCGGGGGAAAATTTACGAAAAATACTGCGTTACGTAGGGTTTGAAGATCGGTGCCCGCTACCAGATTCGTGAACCCGCGCGCGACCCGAACCCGTAGCTGCCACGCGTCAGCGTGGGAAAATTCGTAGGAACTCGCGTGCGTCCAGATTCGAACACACGCCTTGCCTCTCAGTGGACTAGTCAGCATTCGCCACATGGCGACACACCAGCGCGCGACTCCATCCCCTCAACGCGTCCGTATGCGTGCGTGTCTGTGTGTGTAGGAAATCCCTTCGGCGCGTGAGGCGCATGAACCAACTTATGAGATCTATTTTTATCCCGATTTGACTTCTATTCGACTATTTTTCATCTCAGTTTTGATACTGATCTAAGTCTAACTTGAATTAGGACCTATCAAGGAAATTCCAGAATTTTTGTAACCTTTTCCGGCAAATAATTCGAGCTTGGGAAGGCACATGTCAACTATGTAAGTAGCCATTTTGATTCCCACGAGCAGTACTTGTAGGAACCGCTTGGAACGAGCATGTATGCTACCACCCATAAACTTAGCTAGCCGGACCTAGAATATTTGTATGGAAACTGCGAAAATGAAATGATTAAGAATAGCTAGATATGAAATGTTTATTAAATCTGTTTTGATTGAGATTCTGATTAGGGTGCGTGTGACTAAGTAGGCTAGACGAGGGGGGACCTCTAGAATACCGTGCAATTAGACCTGCAAAATGATTACCGGCGGATCTAGAGCTCAAAATTCCAAACCCGATAGGTTTGTGAGACCAGGCACGAGAATCCTAGAGATACATGAAGCCAAGTCTAAGCCACCAAGTTCCACCTTAGAAAGAATAATAGGTCACCACGGTAACTGTAGGTAGCCCGCTAGAGTTGAGCAATGTAGATAGTGTCATCAGAACCTCCACTTCGCTCTCTCCTCCGATACCGTACCGTCAAGACAGAGCTCTAGTACGGAGATCGTTGAGCTTGACAGATCTGGAAAGGGAAGTGTGACAGGTGCCCAGACCTAGTGGTGATAGCTAAGGGGTATTCTGAATAGGACTCCTGGGCCATAGAAACCCATCCCTGAGCGGGGGACGTGGAGCCACACAGGATGACTCAATAGTTGACCGGAACACAGAGGGTCACACCCCGAATTTAGTGGATGTATGGTCCCGTGTAAGGGTCATCAGCTAACCTTTACGGATTATGTTCAGAGAGAGTCACGTATTCAGATCCACCCATACGATCCCCTCAGATTTACTTATGAGGTCGGATCTCACCTCAGGACACAGATCATTTCATTGTTTAAGATGGGCAAACCTCCTAAGATAAAGAAAAGAGAGTTGCAACTTAGATCACTCTCCTTAGAAACCCGAGAAAGACTGTGGATACCTACCAAGATAAGGATGCGAAAAGAGCCTAAAAGTAGGTTGCTTACTGAGTATATTTTTATACTCACCCCTTTCTCCCCTTTTTTTTCAGGTACCAGTCGATACGGGGAGGTGTTCGAGAGCTGCACTGTCACAGAGGGCTGTCGTTCCGGAGCGTCAGTCTCTTGTCGGTCTTTTAGAGTCATTTGTCCGTTTTTATATTTAGAGTCTTTTGTATTTCATTTTATATTTGTAATTACTATGTGTAACATTTGACTTTGATTTTATATTTAAGTCTTTTGTATTTCATTTTATATTTGTAATTACTATGTGTAACATTTGACTTTGATTTTATATTTAATTTTGGTGTCCTTGATTTCCTTTTCTTGTTTTAAATTTTGCCAGATTTTTACCTTCTATTTTATTTTCTTTTTCTTTTTATTTTTTTTTTATTTCGTCTTTTTAGTCACGATTCAGTCTTTCGAAGCCTCGAAAGTGTGATCGTGACAGTATATGTTATGGTATGATAGGTATGAAATGTTACATCTTTGTACTCATTCCTTATTCTCCATTTTTTCAGGTAAGGAGCTGGTCGAAGTTGGGAGTGGTCTCTTGGGCAGGTGCCATAGAATAACCTCACCCGTCGTCCTCAACTCTTTTGTTTGAAAATGTTTTGAGTTCGTTTCTTATTTTGTGTTTTAAATATTGTCGTGCTGTAAATTACTTATGTGCGCACATTATTTTGTTATAATATTGTCTCATCCTCTGATCGCCCTTCATGATTCCATTGGTCTTAGACCTCTAAAGGTGTTCAATCCAAAGTCTCGACCCTCTGATCGCCCTTCATGATTCCATTGGTCTTAGACCTCTAAAGGTGTTCAATCCAAAGTCTCGACCCACCAATCTACGTGCTTACCCTAGACTTAACTCGATTCTGTTGCTTATTCTCAAAAGGGTGGGATCACACAATCATTCACCAGGAGTCACACATGCTCAATGGGGCGGTAACTTCCATCGAGCACCTAGAGGGCTGATAAATAAACTTCTCATATACTGTCACAGCATGATTACTTACACAAGTAGTAAAGTATATCCAGATAGTATACTGGGTAAGACAATAAATTTCAACAACAAGCTCATATCAGACTAAACCATAGAACAGTGTGACGAGTGAGTTCAAAGTGTTCGAATTCAAAATAGGGAATATGCGCTACATATATACGATATATTTAACCGCATTTTTTTTAATTTACGAATTAAACAAAAAGAGAGAATCTAAGATATTTAAATAAGATTTAAATATCTTAATCAAATATGTGTCGGAATTGATTGGGATTGGCATTTGAATTGATATTAAATATTAATTAAATAGTTTAATTAATCAGTTAATATTACTTTAATTGAAATTAGTTATTCAAATTAATTGTTGAATTAAAATGAAGAAAGTCAAAATGTTGACTTTATTTAATGGAAAAATCCATGTCAGTGGAATTTTGAGGTGTCAAAATTTGGTTTAACCAAACTTGCATGCTTGCCAAATAAACCCCACAAATTTTAGTGGAATTTTGAGTGTCAAAATTTGGTGAACTCAAACTTGCATGCTTGCCACATAATCCCAAACATTTGAGCGGAATTTTGAGTGTCAAAATTTGGTGATCTCAAATTTGCATAACATGCAAACATAACTCTATATATAGAGTGATCATGGAACATGGAAGAGCTTCCTTGTTGAAAAATCTTGAGAAAAACTTTTCACAAACACTCTCTTCATATATACAAAATCCCTCCCAAGTTTAGTCATTCACTGGATTCCACAATCCCGTTCTAAGGCCAGAGGATAGTGGTGAAGACACTAGTGATGGTTCGAAACTAGTTCACGTGGAAAAAGAAATTTGAACTATAGAAGGTTAGTATTCAAACTCATTAAGTTTTAATACTTATGAACATGCTAGTTATTTACTATAATTGATGTTCTAAAAGTGCCTAAGATCCAAATTGCTTCCGCATGTATTATATTAACACCATCAGTCCTCTTGCTTGAGCTCGAGATCTTGCAAGCACGAGCGCCTAGCCTATGGTGTGACAACATTGGTGCCACCTATTGAATGCAAATCCAATCTTTCATTGATGGGCGAAGCATGTTGAGGTTGATTATTACTTCGTTCGTGAACGAGTATCGACTCGTCAGCTTGATGTGCGACTCATATCTTCCATGGATCAGCTCGCCGATATCTTGACAAAGTCACTGCCAGCTCCTTCTTTTAGTAGTTTTAGGCGCAATCTAAATTTAGTCAAGATTGATAGGGGGGTGTTAAACGTAGAATAAGTCATATTTGTACATAGTAAGATAATCTATTGATTTCCTAGTTGTTACCATGGATCAAGGAGAATTTACTGATTTTCTGGTTTGTTATCTAAGAGAATCTACTGATTTCCTGGTTTGTTACCTTGGATCTAGGAGAATCTACTGATTTCCTGGTTTGTTATCTTGGACCAAGGACCACCATGTAATCTTCATTGTACAAATCTATAAATATATAAGGTCGTGACTCATATAGGTCATAGTGCTATTCAATCTAACAACTACCAGACGAGTTACGAGTGTCGGAAGTTCGCTTACCGTTCTCGAACGATTCTCAAATTTTTGCCTTCAGATTGAGATTTTGGCTAAATTTCTTCACATATCGTGTGGAGAGTTGTTCCTAGGTGAATATATCAACATTTTAGGACTCAATTCACATAGGAAAATCTCAGATCAGAAAAAGTTTGTTCAAGGGTCTTACCTCACGAAACATTCTGATATGGAAATCAACCCAAGGGAAAGTATGGAAATTCCTTGGTCGTGGTTCATATCATTCTCCCCCTCTTGAGAAGGATTCGTCCTCGAATCCAAGCCATCACCTACATCAAAAGGGCTCAAATCAACAACATTAAAAGTTGCACTAACACCGTACTTACCTGGTAAATCAATTTTATAAGCATTGTCGTTGATGCGCTCAAGAACTTGAAAAGGTCCATCTCCTCGTGGTAAAAGCTTAGATTTTCTTTGAGTAGGAAATCTTTCTTTTCGGAAATGCACCCAAACCCAATCTCCTGGCTTGAAGATGACAATCTTACGTCCTTTATTAATTCGGGTGGCAACCTTGGAATTTTGTTTCTCAATTTGTTCTTTCACTTGCTTGTGCAGTTTATGAACAAACTCAACCTTGGCATTTGCATCAAAATTCACAAACTCTTTTGACGGTATGAGTAACAAGTCAATAGGGGTTAAAGGATTAAAGCCATAAACAATTTCCATACTTTCCCTTGGGTTGATTTCCATATCATTTTGGTATCAGAGCTTTAGGCTCACGATCGGATATATGTTTCATTGCGCTTATCTCTTTTAATTTTCTTATAATTTTTTTTTTCTCAGTTTGTGTAGAATGTTCATGTTCTATCACAAAAATATATAACAAAAAAAAAAAAAATTCTTATGTTTTTTAAAGTGTTAGATCTGGATCTTATCAAACTTTATTCTTCTTCAATGTAGCATGAATTGAAACATCTTTTGATAATTTTGACAACCTTTTCTTCACATCTTCATTGAAGCATATTGTATGATTGATGTCTCTTGGTTCATATCATTCTCCACTTCTTCAAGAGGATTTGTCCTCGAATCTATTTGTGAAACTTTGCTGCAAAAAATAAGTTATGGAAATACGAAGGACCTCACAACACTCTCTCACAAGTGTACACTCAAGGAAATTTTAGGACACTCTTTTTACACTCAGTTACACAAATGAAACTCTCATTCTCACCTCTCAAAATTTTAAATAGAGCAAAGATTGAATTTTGAACTCTGGGTCGAATAAAAACTAAAAAGATGAAAATAAATAAAAATCAAATTGAGAAGAAACACAAAGGAAACATATATCCGATCTTGAGCCTGAAGCTCTGATACCAAATGATATGATATGGAAATCAACCCAAGGGAAAGTATGGAAATTCCTTGGTCGTGGTTCATATCACATTCTCAAACCTTGATGCGAACGAACCTTTGCTCCTCAGACCTCTCTTTTCTCTAAGGAGTGGTCCCTAGTCAGCGGAAAATGGATTCTTATGGCGATTTTTGATAGGATCTCTGGCAGCTCCTATTTTTTCTCTCAACCTTTCCTTCTAACTCTCTTTCATTTTTTTTAGGTAAACTGATTAGGTCTTTGGCCCCCTATTATGGCTTGAGGGGCAAAATGACTTGCCAACTTTCTTTTCTTTTCTTTTCTTTTTCTTTTTTGTTGAGGTGTTACATCCACCTTCCCACTAAGATTCATGGTTGTTGGACATTTGTGGAGGTAGATCTCATTTCCTAAAAACTCGTTTTTTAGATCTCTTTTTTCGATGGAGATACCTGTGATTCGCGACGTGTGTTCACTCTGGGGGAAGGTATAAAGGTCGGTGAGGGTTTTGTCGGTTTGATTAGGGTGTTTAGGGGCTGTAACATCCACGTTGTCTTTTGTCTAGGAGCTTTCACTTGTTGACAAACTAAGCACTTGTTGATCCTAATTTGGTGATAATCAGACCGAAGGTCTATCTTTGAAAATACAGTAAGCTCTCTGAGTTGATCGAATAGGTCTTCTATTCTAGGTAGAAGGTATTTGTTTTTTGCGGTTCTCTTATTTAGCTCTCTGTAATTGCCGCACAGACGCATGGATCCATCTTTCTTCTTAACAAACAACACTAGCGCACCTTAGGGGGGATATGCTAGGTCAAATGAACCCTTTATCCGGTAAGTTTTGTAACTACACCTTGAGTTCTTCAACTCTATTGACGCCATGCGAAAGGGTACTTGGAAATAGGCCCAGTTCCCAGCTCGAGTTCGATGACAAAGTCGACCACTTGGGAAAGGGGTATTCTTGGTAGATGTCCGAAAATACATCTACGAACTCGTTTGCTATTGACACGTTTTCTAGGGTCTTTTCTTTTCCTCTTACGTCTACGGCACATGCTAATATAGTCCATCCGCCTTGTTGGACTAACCTTTTTGCTTTCATCATCGAGACTACCTTGGAAGTAATCCCGATACTTGTGCCTTTAAATTTGAAGGTAGGCCCTGCCGGTGGTAAAAAATTTACTTTCTTTTTACGACAGTTTATACTAGCACGATTTTCGGCTAGTCAATCCATGTCTAGTATGATGTTGAAGTCCGTCATGTTTACTACTATCAGGTCAACGCTTAAAGTTTGGTTCCTTATGATTACTTGACTATTCTTTACTCTATTCTTAGCTACTAAGTCTACCCCTGCAGGGGTGCTTACAGATATTTCATGCAATAAGGGTTCTAATTCGAACCCTACTTGTACAACAAAAGACATAGAAATAAAGGAATGCGTAGAACCAAAATCAAATAAGGTAAAAATGAAATGACCTAAAACAAATGGTGTACCTGTCACTACAGCGTTGGACTTCCCAATATCCTTGCTCCTAAATGCATAAGCCCTAGCTTGAGCTGACGGTGATGCTGGTTGTTTCGTCTACTCTACATGTGTATTTACTATTCTACACATGCCCCATACGTGCAAATATGGACCCACGAGGGGGTTTGCACACCTTCTGGGCCTCGTACTTGTTGGGTTAGCGTCTCTAGTGCTATTGTCGGAAAACCAAAAGGAGTAGCAACCATCGTAGCATCTTGTTAAACTGACGATCATTTTCCTTTTCAAAACTACACGTTCATATTAATACTAAGGAAAAAATATCTCGATGCATGTGGCTTACCATTATGCATGAGATCCCAACTTTTTCACATTAGTTAAACCATGTAAGACAACCCTTTCCATTTTCCTTCATATCATATAATTTTATAGCAAAGTCTTTAAAACATGTCTGGGGATGTGTATCATGTCAAAACTTTTTACTGCTTATCATTCATGTAATACATCGTATTATTCATGTCATGCAACACATTGTAACCTTCGACATATTGTATAGTTCCATATGTCATATCATTCAACATATCATATAGTTCAACATATCATATCATAGACATATATCATATCATCAATCATATCATATCATAGACATGTCATATCATAAACATCTCACACATATCAAACATATGACACTGTAGAGTAACTGAGCACGTGTCATCATCTTACATAACACAAACTTCTAACTATGTCTATTGTAAGACCACTTACTTGGATGACCTTGGTCGATGTTCTATCTAATACTCGAATACGCTTGATTTCATCCCTCAAAGTTTGTTTCAAGTATCGTAGAGATGTTTCACCCTATTAGAACATTCACCTTGTTTCATTAGAAAATTCTTGTTTCCTAACCTAATTTAACTTCAATTGAGAAATTGAACATTGCACTCACCTTAATTTCCCTTAAATAAGATCAAATTCAGCTTCGAGAAGGTCAAAAATATTGAAATCATTCTTAAAACGTCTAACCCAAATCAAATGACTTTTTTTTAGCTGTTAGAGACTAGCGAAATCGAGCCGAGTGAGCCAGTGGCTGGGGACAAGACACCTGTCGGTAGTGAGCCAATGCGTACAGGTTGTGATTCGGCTCGAAACGCAGACTTCAGGTTAGAAAAGTAGAGAGTAGGTTAAGTCATTATCAACAAAAAGATTCTAGATTATATTACCCGACAAAGAGGTCAATTAAATATTGAATTTCTTATGTGTTTGTATTGTTACTTTTGCATTAGTTATTATCAACAAAATGATCATTATAGGGTAGGTTTTGTTGGATTCAAACTTTGGCTCAAATATAACATATTTTAACTTGGATGTAACAACTTGCTATATATAATACACCCTATTAATTATTACATGTATGATATATATTTAGATAAATAAGGTTAGAAAAGTAGAGAGATTTAGATGGTACAACTTATCAACCTTTATTGTATACCAATTTGATTTGGCTATATATATATATATCTATATATATATAAAAGAAACAAAAACAAAATGGATTTGTGAACCAAGAAAAAGTTACCAACTTAAACTCCCACCAAAAAATGAAAACTCAAAATATATTCAGTCTCATCATATTGCTTGCTTTTAAATCAAACATGATTATTACCTCATGTTCTGCACAATCCGACTCAAAGATACAACGTCCATTCTCCCCATGGGAAGTTGCAATTTGGAATCATATGAAGGATTCAACTCTCTTGGCTCACTGCAAGTCTAAAGACAACGATTTAGGCGAACATGAAATCGGCCTTGGAGAGAAATACTCTTGGACCTTCAAAGAAAATTTTTGGCAATCAACACGATTTTGGTGCAATTTTAGCAGCAAACACGGACATGCTTCTGGTGAAGTATTTTGGCCAGAATTTGAAAATTGGTTTAGTGATCAATGTTATAATAGTATTTGTACATGGGCAGCAGAAGACAATGGCATTTCCTTACGTCTTGGTTCTAAAGAATCATATCTATTAGAGTACCCTTGGAGATGATGTTGAGTTTCATTGGGTTGATTTAAACACAACTTCCAAAGATGTCAAGTTTCATTCGGTTGATTTCAACACAATTGTTGATCTAGACACAAGAAAACTCTAATTACTTTTCTATTTTCAGATTGGAGGTCAATTCCTTTGTACTTCTTGAGCTAAAATGTATACTGATGATAATAAAAATAAAACATGATACAATTATATATATATAATATATATATATATATTTTTTGGAAAGATACAAGTTGTAAGGACCGGGCTGACTCGATGACTTCATAAAAGATGGAAAAATTTTTAACGAAATAAAACAAGAAAATTTAAAACATAATATACATTATATCAAAATAAAGTTCATACATAAGTTTTTAAAACACAACCCAACCATTAAGATACAAAATACGGAATGGACACAAAATATTTCAAAATAAAAAGTTTGAGGATGACGGGTGAAACTTGTCTACGACAACTACTCTAGAGTCTGTTCCCGACCTCGAAAAGTTCCTTATTACCTGAAAAATGTGAAAAATAAGGAATGAGTACAAAGACTCAATAAGTAGCCTACTTGTAGGCTCTTAATCGTGTCCTTGATATGCTAGAGTATCACACTCTTTCTTTTCTTTTTTTGGTTCTTGTCAGAAGTACTTAGGCTCTTTAGTTTTTATCCTTGACTCGTGGGTTGATATCATGATCTATCCAGAGGACCTTGGTCCTCAGATCCTTAAACTTTAGTTCTAATCTAAGGGCCTTAGTACTATGGTTCTTAGTTCTTGGTTCTTGGTCTTGGAACTTAGATCTTGATCCATGTTGTAGCCATTGATCTTTGTCTTGTTCTTGGTACTTTCTAGGTTCTTGTTCTGCTCTTGGTTCGTTCTCCAAGACAATCCACCTAAGATTTACAGTACTAGTCATGAACCTGACAACCTTTGTCCAAGGTTTCATGCGTTCCAAGGGACAGAGTTTTATCATATTTGGTTGTTATCTAGTTCATGAACCGAAGGTAAATAACCTTAGGAGTATTATGGTCATTTTACATCATTTCATGGTTTACCTACTTAACCTTATCTAGTGACCACTATCCTATGCATGTGCCACAGTCTGTACTTGCAATGTCGTCATCAATCGTATAGAGGTGTCTTGCCTTTACCTGAAATAAATGTAGCACAAGACTTTAGTATTTTAAGAAATGTTCAGTAAGTGACCCCACTTGATACGATAAGGAATCAATACAAGGGGAATAAGATTCGGATTACCTTGTCGATCGAATATCTCAAACCAAGAACACTTTGTTTGAGATTCGAATCACTCCAGAAGCAAGATCGATCATGTCTAGCTTCAATGATTCTTGTTGATCAAATATCTCAAACACTTGTTTGAGATTCGAATCACTCCACAAGCAAGATTGATCATGTCGAGCTTGAATGATTCTACATGCAATCTAAACTACATAGAATTGCAAAGAAACTTAGCCATTGGCTAAAGAAAAGCACAAATGCTTCTTTTGATATATCTTCTAAGTCTTCCTTACAAATACAACATACATGGCTTTATATAGCCTAAAAAATGAAACTACTAAAGGTATTCCAAAAGTTGTAACATTCCCACTTTATGGCCATAATTAGCCATTATGTAAATGTAACCGAAATTAAATAACAAGTCTTAAAATACAATAACTCTAAATTGTAACCCACCCAAAATTTACAACAATCAAACTTCATTCTTCTTCAATGTAGCATGAATTGAAACATCTTTTTGATAATTTTGACAACCTTTTCTTCACATCTTCATTGAAGTATATTGTATGATTGATGTCTCTTGGTTCATATCATTCTCCACTTCTTCAAGAGGATTCGTCCTCGAATCTATTTGTGTAACTTTGCTGCAAAAAATAAGTTATGGAAATACGACGGACCTCACAACACTCTTTTACACAAATGAAGCTTTCATTCTTACCTCTCAAATTTTTTAGTAGAGCCCAGATTGAATTTTTTTATTTTGGATCGATTAAAAACTAAAAAGATAAAAAAAAAACAAATTGAAAAGAAACGCAAAGGAAACATATATCCGATCTTGAGCCTGAAGCTCTGATACCAAATGATATGATAAGGAATCAACTACAAGGGAAATAAGATTCGGATTACCTTGTTGATCGAATATCTCAAGCAAAGAACACTTTGTTTGAGATTCGAATCACTCCAGAAGCAGGATCGATCATGTCTAGCTTCAATGATTCTTGTTGATCAAATATCTCAAGACAAGAACACTTGATTGAGATTCGAATCACTCCACAAGCAAGATTGATCATGTCGAGCTTGAATGATTCTACATGCAACCTAAACTACATAGAGTTGCAAAGAAACTTAGCCATTGGCTAAAGAAAAGCACAAATGCTTCTTTTGATATATCTTCTAAGTCTTCCTTACAAATACAACATACATGGCTTTATATAGCCTAAAAAATGAAACTACTAAAGGTATTCCAAAAGTTGTAACATTCCTACTTTATGGCCATAATTAGCCATTATGTAAATGTAACCGAAATTAAATAACAAGTCTTAAAATACAATAACTCTAAATTATAACCCACCCAAAATTTACAACAATCAAACTTTATTCTTCTTCAATGTAGCATGAATTGAAACATCTTTTGATAATTTTGACAACCTTTTCTTCACATCTTCATTGAAGCATATTGTATGATTGATGTCTCTTGGTTCATATCATTCTCCACTTCTTCAAGAGGATTCGTCCTCGAATCTATTTGTGAAACTTTGCTGCAAAAAATAAGTTATGGAAATACAAAGGACCTCACAACACTCTCTCACGTGTATACACTCAAGGAATTTTAGGCCACTCTGTTTGCACTCATTTACACAAATGAAGCTCTCATTCTCACCTCTCAAAATTTTAAATAGAGCAAAGATTGAATTTTGAACTTTGGGTCGATTAAAAACTAAAAAGATGAAAATAAATAAAAATTAAATTGAGAAGAAACGCAAAGGAAACATATATCCGATCTTGAGCCTGAAGCTCTGATACCAAATGATAAGATAAGGAATCAATACAAGGGGAATAAGATTCGGATTACCTTGTTGATCGAATATCTCAAGCCAAGAACACTTTGTTTGAGATTCGAATCACTCCAGAAGCAAGATCGATCATGTCTAGCTTCAATGATTCTTGTTGATCAAATATCTCAAACACTTGATTGAGATTCGAATCACTCCACAAGCAAGATTGATCATGTCGAGCTTGAATGATTCTACATGCAATCTAAACTACATAGAATTGCAAAGAAACTTAGCCATTGGCTAAAGAAAAGCACAAATGCTTCTTTTGATATATCTTCTAAGTCTGATTACAAATACAACATAGATGGCTTTATATAGCCTCAAAATGAAACTATTAAAGGCATTCCAAAAGTTGTAACATTCACACTTTATGGCCATAATTAGCCATTATGTAAATGTAACCGAAATTAAATAAAAAGTCTTAAAACACAATAACTCTAAATTATAACCCACCCAAAATTTACAACAATCAAACTTTATTCTTCTTCAATGTAGCATGAATTGAAACATCTTTTGATTATTTTGATAACCTTTTCTCCACATCTTCATTGAAGCATATTGTATGATTGATGTCTCTTGGTTCATATCACCACTATTGGAGTCTGGTAATGTTAACACATGTAACCCATGATTAGATATGTAGTACTTTCCTACACACGACCCACACGTGCGAACGCGAGTCTCCAAGCAGTTCACACCCTTGGACCCATTATAGTCAGGCTAGTTGTCCGTAACCGATTATTTGGAGGTTAGCAGACCCCCGAGTATCATACGAGGCATGATCATGATGATGATCGTCATCATCGTGGTGTACGCGTCCATACTCATCATCATAAATGGGAAAGTAACCTGACGTATATGACTAGAATATGCATGAGATCCCTATAGTGTTCATCTTTAAATTATTTTATGACACAACCCTATACATCATTCACATATTACCGTGGGTAACATGCATGCATTGGCCTACATACGTTCATCATCATTAACATTGATTGGGGTTGTGTCTTAGAAAATTCATCTTCATAACACATCGTGGCATCTAATAAATCTACATCAACTTAATATGGAATATCATCATATTAAGTCATCTCATAATCAAGCAACTTATATCATCATGTTCTGATGTATCATCATCATCATGTCATCTATCATGTCATCGTCATGTCATCATCTCATATCATCATGTCATATCATCATATACATCATCACATAATCATATAATAACATCACACCATCATAGAACATCATTACATTATCATATAGCAATATCTGCTAGTAGTGGGTTTGGGCTGTTACACACTAGTTCCCATAAACTAGGTGTCCTCTAACAGAGCTTAGGTCAATCAACAACTAAATGCGAAAACAACTATCAATGAAACAATAAAATTCTCAATTTGCCCCATGACTAACTTCTCCACCCTGCTCGTCATTCCCGTATCATAGTCTTGCCTTAAAATCATTTTAAAAAAAAGGATGAGTATTAAAATACACAATAATGAACTCCTCTATTGAGATCAGACACATAAACCATCACATGACAATCAAACAAAATTGAGAGATCTTAGTGGTTAATTACCCAAAACTCACCATGCGTAATTTTTACCATTGTAACTTCGTTGGTTGGCGCAGTGTACTTAGATATTAATTTTGTTGGGTTTTATGTCCTAAAACTTATAGTTTGTAAACAAAGATATATTCTATTTTCATTTAAGTTATTATTGATGTTTATTCAAAAAAAATTGTTATTGAATAAAGTGAACTTTACGATCATTAATCTAAATTCAATAAACTAAGAACACTCTGGCTATTATGATTACTTGAACTATATGTAGAGACATAAGAGGGGATCAAGTTCAAGTATATAGTCAAAATGATATATAGTATAAGGAGAAGGCTGAGTACCTTATTCTGGGGACACTATGGATGCGGCCCACTTTTGTATATGATATAAACAATGTAATCACTAAATTGTACATGTGGAGACATGTGAGTGGGGGCGTCCTATGCAATGAGTATTGCATAAGATCGGACCATGAAGAAAACCACTCTCACTTTATAATGTCGTTTACTGTTGAGACTGATTTTCTTTTCATTCGATAACCTAGGTAACTCGGTTTTAATCCTGAGCTAACTATGAACTCCTGTTTTTTCGGAATTATCCTTAGATTTGCATGGGTGAGAGTGGCTCTAATTCGCCGACTCAACAGGCCTCCCATTTCAGGGGTAAGACTGGGTGAATGGCTGGGGACGTGGGGTGCAAGACGGAATTCACTCCTACCCACTTGATAGAAGAAAGGTAGTTCCCTTAAGCACTAACTCCAGGTCTTGAACAAGGGGCCCCACCCTCTCATTGGCCTGAGAGGGATTCGGTTTACTAGTTGGACCACAAACCAATTGTTCATTAGAGGATCAGTGAGACATAAGGAACAAGAAGTAACTTCAGGGGTTAAACGGTAAATTGACCTAGCTCTAGTTACGAACAACCTGTGAAGGATCGACTTACTAATCATGGTTATATCAGATGAACAGAAATATATCTATAGTGAGGGGAGTGCAACTACTAGGCTATAGTGGAGTGTCCTAGTAGTTAACGAATGTTGGTTAACCAGGTTAATGAGTTTAACCGGTTAATCTTGGATCGTTGGAGCCCATGATCTATAGGTCCATTAGGTCCCTCTGCTAGCTCATATCGGACTAAACCATAGAACAGTGTGACGAGTGAGTTTGAAGTGTTCGAATTCAAATTAGGGAATATGCGTTACATATATACGATATATTTAATCGCAATTTTGTTTTATTTACGAATTAAACAAAAAGAGAGAATCTTATTTAAATATCTTAATCAATTATGTGTCGGAGTTGATTGGGATTGGCATTTGAATTAATATTAAATATTAATTAAATAGTTTAATTAATCATTTAATGTTACTTTAATTTGAAATTCATTTTCAAATTAATTGTTGAATTAAAATGAAGAAAGTCAAAATGTTGACTTTCATCTAATGAAAAAATCCATGTTAGTGGAATTTTGAGGTGTCAAAATTTTGTTTAACCAAACTTGCATGTTTGCCAAATAAACCCCACAAGTTTGAGTGGAATTTTGAGTGTCAAAATTTGGTTAACTCAAACATGCATGCTTGCCACATAATCCCAAACATTTGAGTGGAATTTTAAGTGTCAAAATTTGGTGATCTCAAATTTGCATGAACATGCAAACATGACTCTTTAAATAGAGTGATCATGATACATGGAATGTCTTCTTCATCTTGGTGAAAAACCTTGAGAAAAACCTCTCACAAACACTCTCTTCACATATACAAAATCCCTTCCAAGTTTAGTCACTCACCGGATTCCACAATCCCGTTCTAAGGCCGGAGGATAGTGGAGAAGACACTAGTGGTGGTTCGAAACCGGTTCGTGAGGCAAAAGGAGTTTGAACTACAAAAGGTTAGTATTTAAACTCATTAAGTTTTTATACTTATGAACATGCTAGTTATTTACAATATTTGATGTTCTAAAAGTGCCTAAGATCCAAATTGCTTCTACATGTGTTAGATTAACACCATCAAATTTGACTTTTCAAATTAAATTTATTTTCTCTTTTGTATTTAATATATCTAATATATTAAATATCAATTTGAACTCTTCAAATTTTGTTCCAAATAAATTGAACCTTTTAGCGTTACTATGAGCTAGTAGTGGGACCTTATGGACTTACATTTTATAAGCTCCAATGCTATAAAATTAATTAATTAATCAATTTTTATTCATTAACTATATGTCACTCCACTATAGACCTAGAGTTGCACTCTTATGCACTGTAGGACAAGTTATGTTCATTGATATAACCATTACAAGCAATTCGATCCTTTATGAGTTGTTCATAATTACAGTTGGGTCAAAAGTCCGTTTTACTCCTGTAATTCCATCTTTCACCTTAAGTACCACTGATTCTCTAATGAACAATTTATTTATGATCCAATCATAAACCAAGTCCCTCTCAGGCTAATGAGAGGGTAGGGGTTCCCTTGTTCAAGTCCTGAAATCAGTACTCAAGAGAACAACTCATCTACTTTTCTTATATGGAAAGAAGTGAATTCCATCTCATGATATTATGTTCCCAACTCCGTATTTGGTGAAGTCTCCAAAATGGTAGGCATATTGAATCGGATAAAAGAGTCATTCTCACCCATGTAAATTAAAGAACAATCCCTCACAAGAGGAGTTTATAACTCACTCAAGATTAAGATCGAGTTGCACATGATCATCATGTGAAATATTAACCTTCTCAATTAACGGATTTATAAAGAGAGATTAAATATTTTTTGGTCCGTTCTTATACAAACTCATTGTATAGGATACCCCCACTTACATGTCTCCACATGAACGATTTGGATCAAATCATTTGTAACGATTACAAAGTGAGCCGTATCAATAGTTTTACCAGGATAAGACACCCAACCTTATCCATATACTATGTACTCTTTAGGTTATTACTTGAACACGATCCTCTTATATGTCAACCACATACTGTTCAAGATTACATTAACCTTGGATTTTCATACAATGGATAACAATTAAATTACAAATAAAATAATAAAAATTATTTTTAAAAGCCCAATAATTAATTACGAGGCTTTAGGGCATAAATCCCAACAAAGCCGAGCCAAAGTCAGTCAGTCGAGCAATCGAGCAAGTCAAGAGGAGGCACGCCCATGCACATTCAAGGGGGCTAGAGGCACAGGCAGGTTCTCGAGTGGGTCGGGTTATGTTGCTCGTGTCATTCTTGCATCTGTGGGCTTTTAGTTGGCCGTGTGCGTTCGTGAGTTGCATGTGGGCTTCTTGTCGTGTGCATAGAGTGGCTGCAGATGGGTACACCCCGAGTCTAGGTCTGACCTGATTTTGACCCATGGATCCTCTCTTCCTCACGTGGCTCCCTCGATCCTCCGTCTTTTTTTTTTTCTCTCTTCCTGACGCCCTTAAACTCCTCTCTCTGACGTTTCTCCACCTAAGATCTGGCCAGCGTGACTCTCTGCCTATACCTTCCACACCGACGATGCTTGAGTCCCTCAAATGCACCTACAATAATGATTTTTTTAATCATCACGAATCTCTCCATAAAACACCCACCTTACCTGCACCGAAAATGTAGCATAATCAACGTAACACACTGTCAGGCTTTCAATTTTTGTGCTTGGAGATCATTGGTCATTTCTCACATTGCATATCTTGTACTTCGTTGAGTGCTAAATTGAGCCCTTTAGTCTCACTTGCTGCCGCGGTCTCTTCTATGCATTAAACACTCACAAATGGCAGGGGTGCTTGGGTGATCGAAGTGCTGTGTGACAGAGTTTTTTGTAGGGACATGGGTGGTTTCGTTTTGTGAGATCTTCGCTGCCTCACTGGAAATCTCGCAATTTTTGGCGAACTACTATATTTCTTTTTTGTGCCACTGCAAGTACCTACTTACCGTGATAGGTTTATTTTATTTTATTTGTAATATAATATTTTTAAAAATAATTATCTTATTTGAATCCTATATACTAATATACATTCCAAGGTTGCAAATGTCACAAATACTTCAATATTGTGATTTAGATCAGAGTACTTCAGAAGCCATGGCATAATTTGAATTTTGTCCTCAACATGAACTAAATCAAAATCTTTGTAACGACCATAAATTTAAAAAAAAAAAAAAAATTGTGCAATCATCTAATGGCGTACACAGTGGCCCTGGCACCTGTCATGTATGCTTTATATTTTATGATGTAGTGAGTATATTATATGATAATGATCTATGATATATGATGACGTGATTGTGTTATATGATGATACTATATGATGTTATATGATGCTCTACAATGTTTTTACATCATGATGTTTTATGATGATGATGATGCATGACAACATAACGATGTAAGACGTAAGATTATGAGATTACTTAATATGACCTTATTAAATATTAAGACGAGGCGCATGTTTTAAATTCAATGATGCATTATGATGATTATTTTTCTAATGCATAACCCTAGTTAATGTTAATGATGATGAACATAAGAAGACCAATACATGCATTAGGGTAATATGTGAATGGAATATAGGGTTGTGTCATATAGATGTAATAAAGATGAAAACATATAGGGACTTCATGCATTTTGTGTATACATATACATCAACCTACTTTCCTTTTTATAATGATGAGTGCAGACGCGTACACTATGATAATGATGATGCTCATGCCTTGCATGACACTCAAAGGTCTGCTGACCTTCAGATGTCGCTACGTACAACTAGCTCGACGCTCGTACGTGTTGTTCCAAAGGGTGCGAATCGCCTAGGGATCCACGCTCCTACATGTTGGTCATTTGTAGCAAAATACTACACATCTAATTTTGTCTGAACTGGAGGTTACCCCTGTGATAGTTTTAACGATAGGTCCCTAAATTATGAGTTGCATGTGTTTACATTACCAGACCCCAATAGTGGGGTAATGTATGAGTATTTCTTAAAATACTCAAGCCATGTCCTACTTCTATTTTCAGGTAAAGGTAAGGCACTCCTGTACGGCTGACGATAAAATTGCAAGTAGAGACCATGACACGTGCACAAGAGAGTAGTATTTTATTTTCTTTGACAGGTTAGTATAGGGTGTGTGTAATAGCCCAAAAATAAATAAATAAATAAACAAATAAAAATAATTATAAAAATAGTTCAAATAATAATAATTAATTAATTAATTTTAAAAAAAAAAACAACAACCTTTCCCCACTTCTCCCCACTAACCTCTCATCCTCCCACAATTATCTCTCCTCAACCCCTCATCCTCCCACAATTATCTCTCCTCAACCCATTCTTACACCAGAAAGTAACAGCGATCATTGTCAGATTTACTTAGAAAAAAAAAGAAATGAGAATGATCTTTATCCAGTTGAGATTTTCGAGAGATTTACCTGAAGATCATATATTAAATTTTCATTTTCTTTTATCCTATTTTTTTTTTTCAGAAATCACAACCATAGTTAAATCTTCATTGAATTATTACAATGATCTAGCTTTGAGATAGAAACTAAATGTCAATCATTTATACGATTCTAGTCAATCACGTCAGATTAGTAATATTAGATTAAATTTTCATCAGCAGCCAAATGAATAGATTAAAGATAGAATGACAAGAAAACTTCTGAATAGGAAACACTGAGAGGAAAGATTTGGAAACGGAGATCGCTCGAAATAGAAATTTGGAATGCATGAGAACACAATTAGAAGGGAACGGATAAAAAAAAGAAGAGTAGGGAATTAAAAACCACAAACTAAATATAGAGGGAAAGGTAAACACAGACGGTAATACAAAGAGTAGTAAAGCCCAGAATAACTTGAAATAAGTGTATCTACTTTCTAATACAACGGTATGAAAAATAAGATTTTTAATAAAAATATAATTATAGATATATAACATTTCAGACTTTTAACAGTGAACCAAGGTAAATTAGAGAAATAATGTTGTAGAGTTCAAACCTGAAACTAATGTCATGGGCTCATATAGGTTGACTCAGATTTCAAAGGACGGAATCGAACTTTAATTAAAGAAATATTCGTGACAACGGCTTAAGCTAGCCAGGTAAGTGACCTTACTATCAGCATGGTTATATTTTGATGTTGACACGTGCCCTGTGGTTCTGCACGTGTCATATATATTGATATGTGTGAATTGTCTGTGGATCAATATGCTTCCTATATATTATGTATATGTTATAATATGTGAATTGTATGATAATAGTTACTGTACGATGTGTTCAAGGATATGTTTGAGATAGGATACAAGAAGAAAGCACAAAATGAAATGTAACAATAGGAGTAAAATACATTCACGAAACGTTACGGTTAGGTTACATACCGGAGTGATATGGATAAGAGAGATTGATGGAAGAATACGGTTAAGTTACGGGTAGAAAGGGATAGGTTTGTGATAGAATGATAGAACGATAGCGTTAGGTTAAGTTCTTGTGATGATATGACTAAGGTACGTTCACGTAATGATATGTCTGTGATAGGTATAAGAACGTTGAGGCTATGATAAGTTAGAGAATGATATGACTATGAAGTGTTTACGTTATTACTTGTTTATGATATGATACATTGTGATGCAATATGTCATGGTATGATGTGTATATGATGAAATGTTATGTTAAAAGCATAGAACGTTATGTTAGGTCTCTTAAATTGTGTGTGTATACAGCATGATATAAATGACATGAAATTACGATAAATGACATAAAATATAACCCCATTAGAATTATGTATGATTTGAGAGCGGAAGAATGAGAAATGATATGATATGAATGATGAACAATATCTGAAACGATATGAAAAATGATATGATATGTACTTAATGCTAGCAGGGTTGTATTAAAGGATAATGAAATTGTAGAAGTAGTGGGGACCTCATGCATATGGGGGGATACCCCTATCCCATCACGAGGGTACGGATGCGTACATCCAATAGCAGGACAACGATCGTTATGCTTTGTATAGCGCTGCCGTGATGGTTACTAGTTCTAACGGCTCCCGGCATAAGGGGCTCCTAGAGTATGCCCACCGGATAAGGAAAGTGGCCCAACGGTGTGCTAACTAGCTGGTGAGCCCATACTCGCATGTATGGGCTGTGTGTAGAGTATATATGGTACACGTCCACGATTACCCGTTAGGACAGCACTGTAGGGAAAACGAAATGAAACGAAGCGAAAGATAGGTCCCATCATTTCATTGCATGTGATTGTTGCATTTATCCCTTACTGAGTATTTCTTTAAATATTCATGTCATGCGCTACTACATTTTTCAGGTTAAGGCAAGGCATTCCTGTACAGCTGACGACGACATCGCAACTCAAGATTATGGAAAATGCATAGGATAGTGGTATTTATTTTCTTAGACTTAGGCTAGAATAGGATGTTTTAAACTTAAACGCTTATTTATTTTATTTCGGGTCTTTTGTTGTGTCGTTTTAAAGATGTTTTCGAAACATGTAAGTCCATGGCTGTATTTTAAGTTAAAAGGTTATGTTTTATGGAATTTAAATGAAGTCTTCCACATTTAATGTTTTGGTACGTATACAGTAGCGACCTTAAATTAAGTAGAAAATTTTGGGTCGTTACGGAGTGTTTTACTTTTGATGTTTTAATTATTTTTTTTATTTATTATTTCCTTATGTGGTCTTAAAGATGCTTGCAAAGGACTAAATTTATGGGAGTATTTTGAATTTATATTTTAAGATAAAGTTTTAAATGTTTAGTTTAGTATAAGAGCATAGAGTATGATGACAGTAGAGAATTTAGGTTACTAGAAATCTAGGATCGTTACAATCTTTCATCCAACAAAAGTAAAAGAGTGGTCAGATTCTAGATTATATTACCCGACAAAGAGGTTAATTAAATATTGAATTTCTTATGTGTTTGTATTGTTACTTTTGCCTTAATCATTATCAACAAAAAGATCATTATAAGGTAGGTTTTTCTGGATTTAAACACTCATCCAAATATAACATATTTTAACTTGGATGTAACATATTAGAACTGTATGGTATACATTTAAATAAATAAGAGGTTTAGATGGTATAACGGGTGAATCTTTATCGTACACCCACTTGATTTAGCTATATATATATAAAAAAAAAACAAACAAAACAAAATGGATTTGTGAACAAATAAAAAGTTACCAACTTAAACTAAAAAAAAGTAAATAAATAAAATGAAGCCAAAAATGAATTCTCAAAACATATTTTGTGGGGTCGTATTGCTTTCTTTTACATCAAACATGATTATTAGCTCTTGTTTTGCACAATCCGACTCAAAGATATAACGTCCATTCTCCCCATGGGAAGTTGCGATTTGGAATCATAGGAAGAATTCAACTCTCTTGGCTCACTGCAAGTCTAAAGACAACTATTTAGGCCAACATGAAATTTGCCTTGGAGAGAAATACTCTTGGACCTTCAAAGAAATTTTTTGACAATCAACACGGTTTTTGTGCAATTTTTTGGCAGTAGAAAACAATGGTATTTCCTTACGTCCTGGTTCTAAAGAACCATATCTATTAGAATATCCTTGGAAATGATGTTGGTCTAGACACAAGAAAACCCTTATTACTTTTCTATTTTAAGATTCGAGGTCAATCCTTTTAAACTGTTGAGCTAAAATGTATATTGATGATAATAAAAATAAAACATCATATAGTTATATATAATATATATATATATATATATATTTTTTTTCTCTGAAAAGATACAAGTTGTAAGGATCGGGCTGACTCGATGACTTCATAAAAGACGAAAATTTTTTAAAACATAATATATATTATATCAAAAAAAAGTTCATACATGAGTTTTTAAAACACAACCCAGCAGTTAAGACACAAAATATGGAATGGACACAAAACATTTTAAAATAAAAAGGTTGAGGACGACGGGTGAAACTTGTCTATAACACCTACTCCAAAGTTCGATCCCAACCTCGAAAATCTCCTTATTACCTGAAAGATATGAAAAATAAGGAATGAGTACAAAGACTCGGTAAGTAGCCTATTTGTAGACTCTTAATTGTGTCCTTGATATGCTAGAGTATCACACTCTTTCTTTTCTTTTTCTTGTTCTTGTTGTAAGTATTTATGCTCTTTAGTTCTTATCCTTGACTTGTGGGTTCATATCACGATCTATGCTGAGGACCTTGGTCCTTGGATCCTTAAACTTTAGTTCTAATCTAAGGGCCTTAGTACTATAGTTTTTAGTTCTTGGTTCTTGGTCTTAGAACTTAGATCATGACCCATGTTAGTCATTGATCTTTGTCTTGTTCTTGGTACTTTCTAGGTTCTTGTTCTGCTCTTTGTTTTGTTAAAGATATTTAATACTAAATTATAGGTTACCATATACATCATATTTAATATTTTATTATAGGCAAATATTTAAATATTTGTCGTCTTACCGTAGGTATCTTTTCATATATTGTTCTTTCCCTTTATTACTATTTCCATATCCTTGTAATTTATGTGATTATAAATAGAGAACTTTCACACACCATTTAAGTGTGGTGGTTTAGCAAACATTCTCAGGTTCGTTCTCCAAGACACTCCCCCTAAGATTTACCATACTAGTCATGAACCTGACAGCCTTTGTCCAAGGTTTCATGCATTCCAAGGGACAGAGTTTCATAATATTTGGAGGTTATGTAGTTCATGAACCGAAGGTAAATTACCTTAGGGGTATTATGGTCATTTGACATCATTTCTTGGTTTACCTATTTAACCTTATCCAATGACCATGAAATTTCATATATAGTATTAACATATCATATGCATTTGAGTTAACATGCAGCAGTTCATGCAATATTAACAAACATGCTCAACGGGAATATAACGTCCATCTTCATTGGGAGCACATATTTCACAAGTTTTCCTTCCTACTTTATCATGCATACATATAGTATCATATTCTCACTCTAAAATGATTTCAGAGTTAATCATATCTAGATCCCATTGATTTTCTTAATTAATTTATTTGCATGGCTTACATGCTAATATGGTAGGTCCGGCTAGCTAGGTTTAGCAATTTTACAGTATGCATGCTTAATCCAAGTGTTTCCTACACTTACTACTCGTGGGAATCCAAATGGTTACTTTCTTGGTTAACGCGTATTTTCCCGATCTCAAGTCTCTCGCGGGAGAGGGTTCCAAAAATTATAAAATTTCCTTGATGGGTCCTAATTCACTAATAATAAGGTCAGTATTGGAATTGGGATGAAAAACAAGCAAACAGGCGAAAAACGGGTAAGAATAGGGGACTTCACGTGCTTGCACGCACAGGCAAGCTCCTCTACGCGTTGGCACATGCCCCCCACATGCAATGCACACGCGCGGTAAGCTTGGGCATCGCGCGAGCAGTGGCGCACATCGAACCCCAACAACCCAAACTTCGCCTTCAATTTTTTTGGGCGACACACATGGCGCACAGGGAGTGGCAAGATCGTTAGGTTGGACTATGGTAGCCAGATCGGTCACGGGTCAGTTTGGTGGTTCTAGACGCTGTTCGATTCATGTGAGCATTTTGATTTTGGTTTGACCTTAACCCAAGCGTGCTGACGCGAGTCAATAGGTAGGCTGAATGCATTTCTCTAGTGAAATGCTTCCACGTGTTACTCACCAGTTCCACCGAGCTCCTTTGTACATTAGGCCACGTGTAGCGGCAATTTTCTCATGCGTTTTCTCAATTTTTCAGATTTCATCAGTTTCATGTGTTCAAACCATTTGCTTCAGATTTTGATAACTTTTCCCACATAACTTGGATTGACTTGGTTTCTTCACCAAAGTCTAGATTTTTTATTCACCTACATTGACATATTTTTCTTTTATTTTTTTTTTCTTGAATATAGAATGAATTAAATTCATTCAAAGATACTAGAAAACGTGACTCACGTTTTCTATTCTTGACCAGTTCACCTAAACTTCGATCAAGCTCCAATTTTTGTTCGAGATTACTTCAAGGAACCTGTGTGAATCTTCTTTTAATTATACACCTCAAAACTTCAATCCATCATTCAAGAAACTCCTTAAATCTAGGAAAAATCAAAACCAAAAGGTCATAGTCTTACCTTTTCCATTCTCGGATTTTCTAGTCGGAATGGGCAAATCCACCCCCCAAACTCTTCTTGTATCACCAAGAGGAGTCTTGATTCGAAGTTTCTTGCCTTCGATTCGATCTCCAACGGCGGATTTGAGGCAGCCGATTTCTCTATTCTTCTTTTCTTTCAAAATCCTAATTTCTTATCCCTTCTTCTTTTCTTCCCCTTTCTATCCCTTTCTTGTGATGACTCAACTATCAAGACTCCTCAAGTAGGAGTAGGGGCAAAATGACCGTGTCCCTATGTTGATCTTATCCGTTTTTTTTAATCTTAATGGTTGGTTACCTGAAACACATAGCATGTAACCCTAACCTTGATAACCATTTTCTTAAATCACCTCGTAGAATGACCATTAGTGGATGATTACTGAAAACACACCGTGTATAACCCTAACCACAACCTCCTTAATCATCAAAGGTAACATGCATGCATTATGTCCCAAACTGTTTATTTTCATGAGCAACCATACATTATGCCACACAACTCATATCAGATATATTTTCAATCATCAAACATAATTATGCATGCAATAGGTCTTAAAACATTTATTTTTATAGTCAACATCCATCGTATCACACAACACTCAACCATACAATACCAAACATATTCAACCCTGGTAGAAAAAGGGCTAAGTTTCAATACGAAGACCTCTTACTTGGAGAGCTTCTTTTCTAATCGACCCTATAGATATTGGTCCAACTTCGAATTAGATCGAGCCTACATTTAAACACCCAAGTTTAACCAACCCAACTTGACATGATACAACGACTCCTACAAATCATGGAGTTTTATTGCTTACCTTCTTCCTACGTAGAGGTTGGGTCAAATTCGAACTATTCAGAAAAGAAACTACAATGTAACTTCGTTGATTGGCGCATTGTACCTTGGTTATGTTTACTCCTTCAAATAGTGGTTTTGGCAATGATGACAGTGTTCAATTCGTGATGGCGACGACAATTTGATGCACGATGGCGACTGACCGTGGTGGCGTTGGACGGCGTGGGTGATGGTGACGCAGAACACCGCGAGTGATGGACGGCAACGACGATTTAAAGAAGATGATGATAAAGAGGAAGAACAAGGCCGTGACTAGGGTTTTTAAGTGGCTGTCTTGTCTCAGGCTTCGTGCTCTATTACATGGGTGGTTGACTTTTATGGCTTTTACTTGCTGAACCCTAGGGTTCATTTTTTAATGTATTGGGCTTGGTCCTAGGGTTCAACTTTTAATTTATTGGGCTTGGGCCTAGGGTTCAACTTTTAATTTATTGGGCTTCGGCTAGGGTTTATGCAGCTAAATCTAGGGTTTATTTTAATGTATTGAACCTTGAGCTCAGAAATTGGGTTTTACGCATCCAACCATGTCTGAAATTGGAAAGAGTTTAAGGTCAAGTCATGGTTTTAAAGGATATATCCCATCATTAAATGTGTGTATTGCATTACTAATCCCAACAATGGGGTAACTTAGTTAGTATTTCTTAAAATATTCAAGCCACATGCTACCCTTATTTTTCACGTAAAGGTAAAGCGTTCCTGCATAGATGACGATGAATTCTAAAATTACCATGGAAGAAATTATGATAGATAAGTAGTATGCATTGATTTTCATTTAGTAGTTGAGAGGATGATTATTTCATTTTTCACGTTCAAAGACTATGTTGGTTTTATTTTCTTATTTTAAATTAAACGTGTAAGTTCATGGCTTCATTTGCAAATATTTTATTTCAAACTTCCACATACGTTATTTATGGTATTCATGTGATGATGCCTCTAATTTAAGCAAGAATATTAGATTGTTACATTGCTTGAGTGTAATATGTGATGAAAGAATGAGGGTTGTCCTGCATGATATATTACGCCATGAAGAAAAATATGTGGACGTCATGCATATTTGTATGTTCACGTGCACCGGGATACTTCCCCTTTATGATGAAGTATGGATGCGTACACTATGAGACGAAAATGATTATCCAAAGGAGCTAGTCCAACTAGTAGGCTGAGTGGGTGCACAAGCCCACCTAGTGGGCCCATGCTCGCACATGTAGATTGTGTGCAGAGAAGTACCACATATCCAATTTTTTCTGACTAGAAAGTCGGCCAAGAGAATACGATTTAAAATTATAGTTCTCATCTATGCATGTGTTTGCATTCACCAACTCCAATATTGGGTCACTTAAGGAGTATTTTTTAAAATACTCAAGCCTTGTGTTATTCTTAAATTTCAGGTAAAGGCAAAGTACCCATGTATGGTTGACGACGACATCGCGTTGAAGATCACAAAATCTTTGTTAGTGTAGTTGCATTTTCACTTCTTAGATATTATATTAGATTAGACCATTGTTTCAATCTTTTCTTTGGTTTTATTTATATTTCACATTGAATATTTTTTATTGTTTTATTTCAAGGCTCTTCATGTAAATGTATAAGTCCATGACATCATTTTATTAATTATTTTAAATTATGTATAGGCATAAAATGGTCACGTCATGCATATGGTATAACAACAATTAAAAAGAAAAAAAAAACCAACTTACCTCAATCTCTCCGGGCCAACCTCTCACACACTTCCCCTAGATACTAAACCAACTCTCCTTGCTCTCTCCCACTCTTCCATGTGTCATTGCATTGTCCTAACACCACCAGATCTCCCATAGTAAAAAATGGAAATGTTTCTCTTGCAATCACAACGGGAATAAATTATGTCCGGTGGATACAAGCTTAAGGGCAAGTCGAGCCAATCTGAAAAATAGAATAGAACGTCGGTCAAGGCAAACCAAGTAAATGACCTTATTATCGACATGGTTATATTTGATACTGACACGTGCCCCATGATTATGTACATGTCATTTATTTGATATGTATGAATTTTTTTTGTATCAATATGACTATGATATGACATGCATATGAATGATATGATAACTCTTACGTTATGATATGTGTGAGATTGGATACGAGAAGGATGCGTTGAACATAATGTAATAATATGACTATGATATGATTAATATAACGATATAGTTAAGTTATGTATAGAAAACGACATGGTTATGATAAATTGAAAAAAAAACGATATGTATAGGTTATGTCTAGAAAATGATATGATTATGATATATTGATAAAACGATAAGGTTAGGGTACGTTTTGAAAATAATATGACTAAGGTATGTCCATGAAATGATACGACTATGAGATGTATAAGGACGATAAGGCTATGACAAGATTAAACAAACAATATGGCAGGGATACGCATATGAAAACGATATGAGTATGAGATGTTGTGATACGATATGAAAACAATATGATATATGTTATAGTACGATATATGTGATAAATTGATATATTTATGTTATGAAATATTGGGATACGATATGTTATGGTATGATATGTATACGATGAAAATTGTTATGTCTGGAAATATAGAAATGTTATGATATGACATATTTATGCAACTGAGTTACGAAATAAACATCTTGGAAAGCTGCAAGTAGACATCAAAATGGCAAAAAGAAAGGGCAAGAAACAATGTCAAGGCAATAAAATTGAGAAGTAGGAAAGAAATACCCTACCGAGGAGGTGAAATTAAAGAACACATTAACAATCACTTCGCTATAATAGAAAGGAGGAAAATGCTAGACGAAAGAAGTTGGCTCGAACACAAAAATGGAGAGTGTAGGTGAATGAAATGGTAACGTACACAAAAATTAGGGAAACTTACATACCTACCCAGCTCGAACATTACAATGTACGTGAATGAAAGAGTAACGTACACAAAAATTAAAAAATAAAATATGCTTCAACTACATGATACTACAATCTTGAACACTTATAAATTTTTGTATTTTTTCTAATTAATTAATGTTGTTGATAATTATATAAGGTGAACCATTTATCTTGATCAATAGAATTAATACTTTATTTTCACAGTTTTTAGTATTTTTTTTATATTTTTTTTATAGCATCTATTATAATTACACAAAAATAATATAAAAAGTTTCAAATTTGTAACAATTAAAAAAAAAAATACATTATAGCCGTTTGTTTAGCTATAATTTTTACATGTACAAACAAATTAGAGAGAAAGCTCAAACATATACAAACAAACCGCCATCCTTGCCCACATGAATGGTAGCTAACACAATAACAAACATAAACCACAAATCCCCAGATCAAAGCACAAAGCCAATCATTATAAATTCAAAAGATCCATTCACAAACTGCTATTAACTTCTCTCCTGCTGTAGTCTTGGATTCCATGACGGAGCCATAAGAAACATGTAATCCAATAAAGATATAGTAAATCAACAGAATCTCAGTCCAGATTCCAAACCTTTCAAATGAAGCTTTGTCGATGGAGCCAAGAAGGAAAAGGTTGATGGCAATCGATAGTGAAGGCAGCCACGGGACGAGCGGCACGCCCCACACGCGAGGCTTTTTGGCCTGTGGGACACCGAGCCATAGGGCTAGAGTTGAGAGAAACCATATGGAATTGGATACCACCAAGCCGATCCAGCCGTTGCTTGAGCCCTAGTATACGGTGGTTGCTATTGAAGATCCCAGGAGTAGAACCAGGCAAATTATGAGCTTGTTTCGGTCGGATGGTGTCGTTTCACCGCTGACGTAGTAGCGTCGAACAATCAGGCCGATGGCTACGAGCATGAAGATGAAGAGGGTGGAGATAGAGAGGAGGTTCGAGAGGATTCCCAAGCTTGTAAAGAAGGTGATTATTGCTGTTGTAGCGAGCATTGTGGCTGTTGCATTCACTGGAGTTTCAATCCTTTCATGCACTTTGACAAACCATGGTGAGATCATGTGGGTTCTAGCAATGTGCGTGAGATAGCGTGCCTGTCCAACAGAATTAACCAACAACACTGTGGTCATGCCTTTAATAGCACCAGCAGCCACAATGTACTTAGCCCAACCCCATCCAACAGCCTCAAAAGCCACTGAAAATGGCGCGTCCTCATCAATTTGTTGGTACGGCTGCATCAAGCACAAAGTAACTGCAAGAATGCAATAGGCTAATGTGGTGATCACCATTGACCCAACAAGACCAATAGGTATATCTTTAGCAGGGTTCTTAGTTTCCTTAGCCATTGTCGAAACGACGTCGAATCCAACGTATGCAAAGAACAAAATGGAAGAGGCTACGAAGATGCCACGAGGGCCATAGGGGGAAAAGGGAGTGAAGTTTTTTGGGTTGGCCTTGGTGAGGCCGGCAATGACAATGAAGAGGATGATGGCAACGTGGAAAATGGAAGCAATGTAGTTTAAGCGGGAGGACCTTTGGTGCTGGCTACAGCCAAGGTGTAAATGACGATGATCACAATGATGGCGATGGGGTCGAGCTGGTTGTAGGAGTCAAGGAAAGACGAGACGTGGATGCGAAAATCGTTCGGATGTTGATTGCACAAAGTATAACTCCACGACATTTTTTCTTTATATTTCACATTGAAGATTTTTTGGTTGTTTTTGTTTTAACCCTCTTAATGCAAACGTATAAGTCCATGACATTATTTTATTAATTATGTTAAAGAGTGTTTCCACGTAAAATAGTCACTTCATGCCTATGGTGTAAAACCAGTGAAGAAAATAATTAAAAAAATCAACTAATCGGCTCTCCTCCTCACACGCCCATTGTCCTAACACCACCAGGATCTCCCATCATTAAAAAAAAATGGAAATCTTTCTCTTACCATTGCAACTTTGAATCAATTCCATCCATTCTGTCTGATCGCAATTCAAGCAAAATCTTAAAAATAGAATAGAATATTGGCTAAAGTTAACTAAATAAATGATGTTATTATCAAATCGTTATATTTGATGTTGACACGTGCCCCGTGGTTATGCACATGTCATATATATGATATGTATGAATTGTTTATGAACCGATATGACTATGATATGATATGTATATATTATAATATGTGAATGGTATGATAACTCTTACGTTATGATATGTTTGAGTAGGATACGAGAATGATGCGATGAACGTAATGTAATGACATGACTAAGATATTATTAATATAACGATACGATTAGGTTATGTATAGAAAATGATATGGTTATGAAAGATTTAAAAAATGATAGGTATCGGTTATGTATAGAAAATGATATGATTATGATAAATTGATAAAACTATATGGTTAGGGTACGTTTGGAAAACAATTTGCTAAGGTATGTCCATGAAATGATATGACTATGAGATGTACAAGGACAATAAGGTTATGACAAGATTAAAAATAAGATATGACTAGGATATGCATATGGAAACAATATGCCTATGAAATGTTTACGAAATGATACGATTATAATATGACATGTTAATGACGAATATATATATATATGTGTGTGTGTATTGTAATACGATATGAAAATGATATGATATATGTTCTGGTATGATATATGTGATAAATTGATATGTTTATATTATGATTTATTGTGATACGATATGTTATGGTATGATATGTATACGATAAAAATTGTTATGTTTGGAATTATGGAAACGTTATGATATGACATATGTATAGAAAATGATTGATATGATGTGATTGACATGCAAAACGACGAACTAGCATGAAATACAATCCTATGTCGCATTTATGAAATAGAACCAATGACCGTGAAATTTTTATTTTTTATATATATTTTTTTATCTGATCCGTTACATTATGTCGCATTTATGATAAGGGCACATTTATGGTAAATTCCGCATTTAAAGTATAGTAATGACCTTAGATTAATTAGGTAAAATTTAGGATATAAATGGTATCAGAGCCAGACACCGGACAATGTGCCAGCCTTCTCGCTGTTCCTCGAAGAGGGGTAGACACGAGGCGGTGTGCCAGTAAGGACGCTGGGCCCCAAAGGGGAGTGGATTTGGGGTTCGTCCCACATCGATTCGAGGAAGGAAAGAGTGCTAGCGAGGACGCTAGGCCTCGAAGTGGGGTTGATTGTGATGTTCCACATTGGTTGGGGAGGAAAACAAACCACCATTTATAAGGTGTGGAAACCTTCCCCTAGTAGACGCATTTTAAAGCCTTAAGGGGAAGCCCGAAAGGGAAAGTCCAAAGAGGACAATATCTGCTAGCAGTGGATCTGTAACGTTACAATGTTAGTATAGGTTGAATTTCATTAACATTATTAGTATAGGTTAGTATAGGGTATTTAATTCAACATTGTTTTTCATTTATTTTCTTTGTATTTGTTTACCCACGAAGAAATAAAGGAGGTATGAATTAATATCAAAATCATAAAGTGTCCATTAAAGCAATTCCACATTAAAGGTAAGGTTAGGAGCAGAGTAATGACCTTATAGATTAAATAATTAAAATTTAGGGTGGTTGCCTATGGTCTCTCCACTCTTCTCTTTCCATTAATATTATGGGAGATTCATCCTAATTTTAAATAATATATTAATAAAATAATTATTTAGAGGAAGAGGATTAGAAGTGACAAAATTAAGTTCGGGTTGGATGTTCTAAATGTTAAAATCCAAAAAAGGTCATTGCAGCAAAATTCAAGTACTGTATGCAGAGGATACATATCAACCTAAACTATTTACTTAGTTCATACCCAACAATCTCATTGTCATATCCTCACCTTTTATAGCTTAATCAAAATAGTTGGGATTTATGTACTAGCATTTATTGTTGCTCTAGGTCATTTGGATATGACTCACGATCGAAATATGTCGAAACAAATAAAATAAACAAAATGGACTACTTGAGAATAGAGATTTCTTGAAACAAAGAACCCTTAATCACTTAACTTTTCAATTCTATTTGTTGACGTGAAAAAGAACCTACATTTCATGAGTATGAGTATTTACATGGAAAACACTAACAAATTTCATAAACTTTCTCAATAAGTCAGCCCATACTATCAATTCTACTAATCAAAAGACTAACAATTTAATGAACTTATTCCGGTGACTACTAAATAATTATTCTAAAATTGCTAGGTTAATAACTTCTTTTACTAAGTTAAGTTCTAATCTTTTAATCGAGTTTGACATTCCTATCATTTGGACTTTAAACAATGTTAAAAGATAAGAGTAAGCATCCATACATACAATACAAAGAGCCTAAACTAAGAATTAAGAAAAAAGAACTTAAGGGTTAAAGTTCAATGGGTAAAAGGAAAAGGTTTAAAACAAAAGTGAAATGAACATAAACAACGCAACGTTAAAATGACATCTCATAAGAAAAGAGTGGACGAACAGTCCATAGAGAAGGGATTGCAGATGACATTGTTCAAATTGTAGTGTGGATGAGCAACATCCATCACCACGAACTGCATATCCTCTTATGGTTTTCAAGGGTGCTTTCTTTAGTTGATGAACCAGTTATTGATCTGTTTTAAGTCTAGCCTTGTCGACTCTGCCAGCGCCACTTTCAACGACTCCAAGTACAAGCACATTCGTTACTAGACTATCAACTATGCCACACTGGCCAGAGTCAAAATGTTAATGGGGTACCGATGGATATGGCCATTCGTTTCTATTTGATTACTGACTATCTACACATATTTTCAAAATTTTAAGTTTGAACAATCACATAAATAAACTTAGAAAACCTGTTTTTGCTATTGTTTTACGATTTTTACTTGAAATTTAAAATTTTGTTACAAAAATGAAAACCATTTTAAGAAATTGAAAGAAGAATCAAACAAAATCAACCAACACATCTACCCATGAGAAGAAGATGATTCAAACTATGTTCATGGGGGAGAAAATGTAAGGTCTTGTAGTATGATTTGATATTACAACTGATACCCTCGTCCTAGTCGTAATTTGTTTCTTCTTCTTTTTTGGAGGTCTTAGAGTGTGATTTTCAAACTCGGGGCAGAAGGGAAAAATGTTCAGGACACGTGAAGGAGCTTAGAAAAAAATGTTAATCAAATTGAAAATTCGAGTCAAAGTCAACTAAAAAAAAAAAAG
>NW_019268587.1:694193-755808 GCF_002738365.1 Cucurbita moschata | reverse complement strand
TACTGGTCGAAGCAGATGCTCTTGCCTGAGAGCAAGTCTGCATGAGTTTCTCTATACCACCTAAGTCCCTTGGCGGGTTAACCGAGTTTTCCATTCTCCTTCTAATGAAATTCTTAGCAAGATTGCCTTCCTGGCCACACCTAGAATAAGCTTTGGATTTGACCATACACCTACCTCAATACTGCTGTCCACATGCATGGCATTGTGGTTTCTCAAGCTTTGGATTTGACCATACACCTACCTCAATACTGCTGTCCACATGCATGGCATTGTGGTTTCTCATTTCCTCTTGCCCTCTCTTGGTCCGTGCAATATCTGCTGTCCACATGCATGGCATTGTGGTTTCTCATTTCCTCTTGCCCTCTCTTGGTCCGTGCAATATCTATTGTTTGTTGTTGTCTACATGACAGTGGTAGACAATTTAGCTCCCTCAATAAATACCACCGTTTCTGTCCTATAGTAACTGCTAACTCTCAACGTTCCTCAATTTGAGACTCCTCCATAGCCTTAGCTACGCTTAGGGCGACAACATAAGTGGTTGGATCTATGACCTCCACAGTACACCAATCTTTGCGTCCAAGCCCAGAATGGACCTCTCAGCTATCTTCAATTTTGTATCCACCAACTTCAGTGTAAACTGTTTCAACCTCATAAATACTCTTGCATAGGTGTCAATGGGGCATCAACCTTGTGTTAGCTGAGTGAACTCCTATTGCTTCGATGTTGGGCTACCTTTGGGTAATACTCCGTCAAATATACCTCTTTAAATTGAGACCATGGTATCAACTTCCATTTGGGCTGAAAAACTCTTAGCTATCCATCCACCATAGCTTTGAGTCATTATTCAGCATTAACGACATGCGTTACACCTTTTGATCATCCAAATATTCCATTAACAAGAAGATCGTCTCCATTGTGTTAACCACAATTGTGCCTTTCTTTGGTCTCCTGAGGTCCCACTAAAGGTACATGGATCATACTGCTTAAAATTCCATAAGTACCTTGCTTCTCGCGTGGACTACGACTGTTGGCTTGTTGCGTAGCCACCACCATTTTCATCATGGCTTCGAATGATTCCTACATTAGGTTAGTCTTGGGGTCTATTCTAGCCTTCAGTGCTGCTAAGGGTGGTGTAGCTGCAATAGTTGAATTACATATCCTTCACAAGCTAGGTTCTCTCTACCTCTACCCGTTCTTTAACAGGAGGTTGTCCCCTTCCTCCACGTCCTCTTTCGCGGCTCTAGGTGCCATGATTCTAAAACTACCATATATTTATTCTTAAGACTATTGCTTTTTGGTTTAAATCATTTTTCACATAATATCATGACAAATATAGAACTCAGTCAATAGTGGTACAATCAATGGTGACACATTCAATCAGGAATTACACCAAACAATGACCCAGTAGTAACAATATATTTAATCGGTGACATTTACCTTAATTTTTTTGTTGTCTTATACATAACGTACGTGACGGTGACAGAGTATCGGCTGTGGGACCATGGAACTTGTTAAGCTTACCTCATATGCTAGTCTATAGAATCTATAACCTAGAGCTTTGATACCAACTATAATGGCTCGAATTTCCTACTGAAATAGAGTCGCTACCATATGCATGACACAAACTTTCTATTTGGAAACATTCATTTAAAATTATTTATAAAATGATGTCATCAACTTACACGTTTTGTTAAAAGATTTAAAACAAAATAATGAAATAACCAATGTGAAATTTAAATAAACATGACCCACACGTGCGAGTATGGGCCCACCACTCGCACACCTCCTATGCTGCCGGTCGGGCTAGCAACTATACTGTTGTTGCCAGAAACATAGAGGGAATAGTGAACATCGTAGCACCATAATGAACATGATTATCATTTTCATCTCATAGTGTACTCATTCATACTCATATTGAAGGGTAAGTATCCCGATGCATGTGAACATACAATTATGCATTAGGTCCTTATAATTTTTCATTTTAAATAAATCATGCAAGACAATCCCCATTTATTCCTAAATATTATACTCGACAATATGTGTGCACAAACTCTTATAAAATCATGTCTTAAATGACCCTAGTTTTCAAATAACTTAAAGTCGCTAACACATGCATGACGTAACATCATGGATAGAAATATTCATTTAAAATATCTTCATAAAACAATATCATTGACTTGTTTAAGAATAATTAAAATATTCATAGGTAAGAATAAAACAACAATGCCCTATACTAACCTAAAATCTACGAAATTAAATATGACCACCCTATGCATGTGTCATGGTCTTTGAATTGTGATGCTGCTGTCAAACGTGCATGAGTGTCTTGCCTTTACTCGAAATATAGAAGTAGATGTGACTTAAGTATTTTAAGAAATACTCAGCAAGTGACCCAACTATTGGGGTTAAGGAAGGCAAAGACATGAAACATGAATTGGACCTATCATTTTAAAATCGTATTCTCTTAGGTGAATATCTTAACTTGGTCATCAGACCTATCATTTTAAATCCGTATTCCCATAGGTGACTATCCTAACTGGGCCATAGGTTGCGTATTTACTACTCTGCACATGCCCCATACGTGCAAATATGGACCCACGAGGGGGTTTGCACACTTTCTGGGCCTCGTACTTGTTGGTTAGCATCTCTAGTGCTATTGTCGGACAACCAAAAGGAGTAGCGGCCATTGTAGCATCTTGTTAAACTGACGATCATTTTTCTTTTCAAAATTACACGTTCATACTAATCCTAAGGAAAAAATATCTCAATGCATGTGGCATACAAGCATGAGATCCCAACTTTTTTACATTAGTTAAATCATGTAAGACAACCCCCCTCCATTTTCCTTCATATCATATAATTTTATAGCAAAGTCTTTAAAACATGTCTGGGATGTGTATCATGTCAAAACTTTTTACTCCTTATCATTCATGTAATACATCGTATTATATCATGTCATGCAACACATCATAACCTTTGACATATCGTATAGTTCCATATGTCATATCATTCAACATATCATATAGTTCAACATATCATATCATAGACATATATCATATTATCAACCATATCATATCATAAACATCTCACACATATCAAACATATGACACGTGTAGAGTCATTGAGCATATGTCATCTTACATAACACAAACTTCTACCATGACTTTTGTAAGACCACTTACATGGATGACCTTAGTCGACGTTCTATCTAATACTCGAATACACTTGATTTCATCCCTCAAAGTTTGATTCAAGAATCGTAGAGATATTTCACCCTATTAAAACATTCACCTTGTTTCATTAGAAAATTCTTTCCTAACCTAATTTAACTTCAATTGAGAAATTGAACATTGTACTCACCTTTCCCTTAAATAAGATCAAATTCAGCTTCGAGAGGGTCAAAAACATTGAAATCGTTCTTAAAACATCTAACCCAAATCAAATGACTTTTTTTTAGCTGTTAGAGACTAGCGAAGTTGAGCCAAGTATGCCAGTGGCTGGGGACAAGACACGTGTCGGTAGTGAGCCAATGCATAGGTTGCGATTCGGGTAGAAGCGCAGACTTCAGGTTAGAAAAGTAGAGAGTAGGTTAAGTCATTATCAACAAAAAGATCCTTGTAGGGTAGGTTTTGTTGGATTCAAACTCTGGTCCAAATATAACATATTTTAACTTGGATGTAACAACTTGCTATATATTTCTTGGAAAGATAAGTTGTAAGGACCAAGCTGACTCGATGACTTCATAAAAGACGGAAAATTTTTTAGCGAACTAAAACAAGAAAATTTAAAATATAATATACATTATATCAAAATAAAGTTCATACATAAGTTTTTAAACCACAACCCAACCATCAAGACACAAAATACGGAATGGACACAAAATATTTTAAAATAAAAAGGTTGAGGATGACGGGTGAAACTTGTCTACGACACCTACTCCAGAGTCCATTCCCGACCTCGAAAAGCTCTTTATTACCTGAAAAATATGAAAAATAAGGAATGAGTACAAAGACTCAGTAAGTAGCCTACTTGTAGGCTCTTAATCGTGTCCTTGATATGCTAGAGTATCACACTCTTTCTTTTCTTTTTCTTGTTCTTGTTGGAAGTACTTAGGCTCTTTAGTTCTTATCCTTGACTTGTGGGTTCATATCATGATCTAGCCAAAGGACCTTGGTCCTTGGATCCTTAAACTTTATTTATAATCTAAGGGCCTCCTTAGTACTATGGTTCTTAGTTCTTTGTTCTTGGTCTGGGAACTTAGATCTTGATCCATGTTATAGTCATTGATCTTTGTCTTGTTCTTGGTACTTTCTAGGTTCTTGTTCTCCTCAGGTTCGTTCTCCAAGACACTCCCCCTAAGATTTACAGTACTAGTCATGAACCTGACAACCTTTGTCCAAGGTTTCATGCGTTCCAAGGGACAGAGTTTAATAATATTTGGAGGTTATCTAGTTCATGAACCAAAGGTAAATTACCTTTGGGGTATTATGGTCATTTTATATCATTTCTTGGTTTACCTACTTAACCTTATCCAATGACCACTATCCTATGCATGTGTCACGGTCTGTACTTGCAATGTCGTCATCAACCGTATAGAGGTGTCTTACCTTTACCTAAAATAAATGTAGCACATGGTTTTAGTATTTTAAAAAATACTCAGTAAGTGACCCCACTATTAGAGTCTGGTAATGCTAACACATGTAACCCATGATTAGATGTGTAGTACTTTCCTACACATTACCCACACGTGTGAACGTGAGTCTCCAAGCAGTCCATATCCCGGGACGCATCATAATCAGGCTAGTTGTCCGTAACTGATTATTTGGACGTTAGCAGACCCTCGAGTATCATACGAGGCATGATCATCATCGTCGTAGTGTACGCGTCCATACTCATCATCATAAAAGAGAAAGTAACCCGATGTATATGACTAAAATATGCATGAGATCCCTACAGATTATCTTTAAATTATTTTATGACACAACCCGATACATCATTCACACATTACCATAGGTAACATGCATGCATTGGCCTTCATACGTTCATCATCATTAACATCGATTGGGGTTGTGTCTTAGAAAAATTGTCGTCATAATACATCGTGGCATCTAATACATCTACATCAACTTAATAGGGAATATCATCATATTAAGTCATCTCATAATCAAGCAACTTATATCATCATGTTATAATGTATCATCATCATCATGTCATCATACCATGTCATCGTCATGTCATCATCTCATATCATCATTTCATATCATCATCTCATATCATCATATACATCATCACATCATCATATAATAATATCACACCATTATAGAACATCATTACATTATCATATAACAATTTCTGCTAGTAGTGGGTTTGGGCTATTACACACTAGTTCCCATAAACTCGGTGTCCTCTAACACAGCTTAAGTCAATCAACAACTAAGTGCGGAAACATCTATCAATGAAACCATAAAATTCTCAATTTGCCCCATGACTAACTTTCCCACCCTACTCGTCACTCCCGTGCCTACACCTTGCCTTAAAATCATTTAAAAAAAAAAGGATGAGTATTAAAATACTCAATAACGAACTCCTCTATTGAGATCAGACACATAAACAATCACATGACAATCAAACAAAATTGAGTGATCTTAGTGGTTAATTACCCAAAACTCAACATGCGTAATTTTTACCACATGAAAATCAACATCTACCTTTACTCCTTAAAAAGACTATCAATGTCTGGTTACCCGAAAGACATAGCGTGTAACCCTCACCTTGTTAATCATTTTCTGCATTCACCTCGTAAAGTGACTATTAGTGCCTGGTTACCCGATACACACAGCGTGTAACCTTACCACATGAAAATCAACATCCATCATAACTCCTTAAAATGATTACCAATGGTTGGTTACCCGGAACACGTAGCATGTAACCCTAACCTTGATAACCATTTTCTTAAATCACCTTGTAGAATGACCATTAGTGGATGATTACCGAAAACACACATTGTGTAACCCTAACCACAACCTCCTTAATCATCAAAGGTAACATGCATGTATTATGTCCCAAACTGTTTATTTTCATGAGCAACCATACATTATGTCACACAACTCACATCAGATATATTCTCAATCATCAAACAGAAATTATACATGCAATAGGTCTTAAAACATTTATTTTTATAGTCAGCATACATCGTATCACGTAACACTTAGCCATACAATAACAAATATATTAAACCCTTTTAGAAAAACAAAACAGTTAAGTTTCAATAGAAGATCTCTTACTTGGAGTGCTTCTTTTCTAATCGTCCGTATGGATATTGGTCCAACTTCGACTTAGATCGAGCCTACATTGAAACACCCAAGTTAACCAACCCAACTTGACGTGACACAACGACTCCTACAAAAAATAGGATTTTATTGCTTACCTTCTTCCTATGTAGAGGTTGGGTCAGATCCAAACTATTCAGAAAAGAACACATTGTAACTTCGTTGGTTGGCGCATTGTACCTTGGTTATGTTTACTCCTCTAAATAGTGGTTCTGGCGATGACGACAGTGTTCAATTCGTTATGGCGGTGAAAATTCGATGCGCGACAGCGACTGGTGGTGGTCGTCCGATGTGCGGTGGCGGCGCGAGCGGCATGGGCGATGGTGGCGCTAGCGCGAGTGATGGACGACAACGACGACTTAAAGAAGAAGAAGATGAAGATAAAGAGGAAGAACAATGCAGCTGAACCCTAGGGTTTATTTTAATGTATTGGTCCTTGGGCCCAGAATTTGGGCTTTACACATCTAACCTATTGGGTTTTAAGACCTTATTGGGTTTTATGTCCTTAAAACTCATAGTTTGTAAACAAAAACCTATTACGTTTTCAATAAAGTTATTATTAATGTTTATTCAGTAAAGATTGTTATTGAATAAAGTGAATGTTCACTATCATTAATCTAAATCCAATAAACTAAGAACACTCTGGCTATAGTATGATTACTTGAACTATATGTAGAGACATAAGAGTGAATTAAGTTCAAGTATATAGTCAAAATGATCTATAGTACAAGGATAAGGCTGAGTACCTTATTCTGGGAACACTATTGATGCGGCCCACTTTTGTATATGATATAAACAATGTGATCACTAAATTGTACATGTGGAGACATGTGAGTGGGGACGTCCTATGCAATGAGTATTGCATATGATCGGACCATTAAGAAAACCACTCTCACTTTATAATGTTGTTTACTGTTGAGACTTATTTTTTCACTCGATGACCTAGGTAACTCGATCTTAATCCTGAGCTAACTATGAACTCCTGTTTATTCAGAATTATCCTTAGATTTTCATGGGTGAGAGTGGCCCGATTTCGTCGACTCAATAAGCCTTCCATTCCAGAGGTAAGACTGGTTGAATAATTGGGGACATAGGGTGTAAGATGGAACTCTCTCCTACCCGCTTTTAGATATAGTAGAGAGGTTGTTCCCTTAAGTATTGACTCCAAGTCTTGAACAAGGGGCCCCAGCCTCTCATTGACCCGAGAGGGATTTGGTTTGGTGGTTGGACCACAAACCAATTGTTCATTAGAGGATCAGTGGGACTTAAGGAACAATAAGTAACTTTAGGGGTAAAACGGTAAATTGACCCAGCTCTAGTTACGAACAACCTGTGAAGGATTGATTTACTAATCATGGTTATATCAAATGGACAGAAATATATCTATAGTGGGGAGGCTATAGTGGAGTGTCCTAGTAGTTGACGAATGTTTGTTAACAAGGTTAATGCGTTTAGCCGGTTAATCTAAGATCGTTGGACCCCATGACCTGTAGGTCCATTAGGTCCCTCTGCTAGCTCATATCGGACTAAACCTTAGAATAGTGTGACGAGTGAGTTCAAAGTATTCGAATTCAAATTAAGGAATACATGCTAAATATATATATATATATATATATATATATATGATATATTTAACCGCATTTTGTTTTAATTATGAATTAAACAAAAAGAGATAATTGGAGATATTTAAATAAGATTTAAATATTTTAATTAGGAAGAGGGATTCATAAACAATAGGTGATTGGGATTGACATTTTATTTAATGTTAAATATTAATTAAATTGTTTAATTAATCCTTTAATATTATTTTGATTTGAAATTAATTATTTAAATTAATTGTTGAATGAAAATAACTTGACTTCACCTCAGGGAAGAATCCATATTTGAGTTAGTGGAATATTGAGTGTTAATATATGGTTTAACCAAACTTGCATGTTTGCCACATAATCCCACACATTTGAGTGGAATTTTGAGTGTCAAAATTTTGTTTAACCAAACATGCATGTTTACTCAATAAACCTCACAAATTTGAGTGGAATTTTGAGTGTCAAACTTTGGTAAACTTAAACTTGCATGCTGGCCACATAATCCCACAAATTTGAGTGAAATTTTTAGTATCAAAATTTGATAATCTCAAATTTGCATGAACACGTAAATATGACTATATGAATATTGTGATCAACTTATCTGAAAAGTTGGCTTAAAAAAAAATTGAGAAAATCTCTCAAAACTCTCTATTTACCTATACTAAATTCCTATCAAGTTCAGTCACCTACATCGAAGTTCAGATTTTCGTAACTTTTCGCACATAACTTGGATTGACTTGGTTTCTTCACCAAAGTCGTAAATTTTTTATTCACCTACATCGACATATTTTTCTTTTATTTTTTTCTTGAATATAGAATGAATTAAATCCATTCAAAGATACCAAAAAACTCACGTTTTCTATTCTTGACCAGTTCACCCGAATTCCGATCAAGCTCCAATTTTTGTTCGAGATTTCTTCAAGAAACCTATGTGAGTCCTCTTTTAATTAGACACCTCAAAACTCCAGATCTATCGTTCAAGAAACTCCTTAGATCTAGGAAAAATCGAAACGAAAAGGTCATAGTCTTACCTTGTCCATTCTCGGATTTTCTAGTCAGAATGGGGCAATCCACCCCCCAAACTCTTCTTCTATCACCAAGAGGAGTCTTGATTCGAAGTTTCTTGCCTTCGATTCGATCTCCAACGGCGGATTTGAGGCAGCCGATTTCTCCGTTCTTCTTTTCTTTCAAAATCCTAACTTCTTCTTATCCCTTATTCTTTTCCTCCCCTTTCTTTCGCTTTCTTGTGATGACTCAACTATCCAGACTCCTCAGGTAGGAGTAGGGGCGAAATGACCTTATTCCTATGTTGATCTTGTCCGTTTTTTTTTTAATCTTACAACTATCTCGAGCATAGTTTCCTTCTTCATCGACTCGAGCCTCGGTCTCTTTAGCCTACAATAAAAAATCACGACCTAATTATCATGCATATATTTGGATCCTAAGTAGGAAAACAAAGGACGTTAATACCTCCTAAGTTCAAGTGTTACAAAAAGTAACATAGTTTTTTAATATAAAAATGAAATGTCACCTATCAACTACTAAATGAAATCAATGCATACTACTATCTATCTTGACTTCCATGGCCATTCTAACATTCACCATCATCCGTGCAGGGGCACTTTCTCTATAATGACCCTAGATTTATACTAACCTAAAGTGGCTAATGTCATCCTAACATACTCTCTTATGCGAAAATAAACATTTAAAACTTCATCATAAAACACTGTCATGAACTTACATTCTTAAAAAAAAAAAATATTTAAAGCAACATAACAAAACTAAGTAAAACCAATAAAATATTAAAATTAAAAACATCCTATACGCTAAAGTCTAAGAAATGAAATATCACTATCCTATGCATGTGCCTCGGTCTTTACTTGCAATGTCGTCATCAACCATATAGAGGTGTCTTGCCTTTACCTTGTTAATCATTTTCTGCAATCACCCCGTAGAGTGACCATTAGTGCATGGTTACCCGATACATACAGCGTGTAACCTTACCACATGAAAATCAACATCCCTCCTAACTCCTTAAAATGATTATCAATGGTTGGTTACCCGAAACACATTGCGTGTAACCCTTACCTTGATAACCATTTTCTTAAATCACCTCGTAGAGTAACCATTAGTGGTTGATCACTTAAAACACACACCATGTAACCCTAACCACAGCCTCCTTAATCATCAAAGGTAACATGCATGCATTATGTCCCAAACTGTTTATTTTCATGAGCAACTAGACATTATGTCACACACAACTCATATCACAACTCATATCAGATATATTTTCAATCATCAAACATAATTATGCATGCAATAGGTCTCAAAACATTTATTTTTATAGTCAACATCTATCCTATCATACAACACTCAACCATACAATACCAAACATATTCAACCCCTATGGAAAAGAAAAAAAAAACAGTTAAGTTTCAATAGGAAGGCCTCTTACTTGGAGAGCTTCTTTTCTAATCGACCCTACAGATATTGGTCCAACTTCGACTTAGATCGAGCCTACATTTAAACACCCAAGTTTAACCAACCCAACTTGACATGATACAACGACTCCTATAAATCATAGAGTTTTATTACTTACCTTCTTCCTACGTAGAGGTTGAGTCAAATTCGAACTATTCAGAAAAGAAACCACATTGTAACTTCGTTGGCTGACGCATTGTACCTTGGTTACGTTTACTCCTCCAAATAGTGGTTCTGGCGATGACGATAGTGTTCAATTGGTGATGGCGATGACAATTCGATGTGCGACAGTGACTGGTCGTGGCAGCGCGGGATGACGTTGGCGATGGTGACATATGACAGCGCGAGCGATGGACGGGAATGACGATTTGAAGAAGAAGATGACGATAAAGAGGAAGAACAAGGTAACGGCTAGGGTTTGTGAGTGGCTGCCTCGACTTAGGCTTCGTGCTCTATTACATGGGTGGCTGGCTTTTGTGGCTTTATGTAGCTGAACCCCGGGGTTTATTTTTTTACTGTATTGGGCTTGGGCCTAGGGTTAATTTTTAATTTATTGGGCTTGGGCTAGGGTTTATGTAGCTGAACCTAGGGTTTATTTTAATGTATTGAGCCTTGTGCCCAAAATTTGGGCTTTACGCATCCAACCATGTCTGGAATTGAAAAGAGTCCAAGGTCAAGTCATAGTTTTAAAGGATATGTCCCATCATTAAATGTGTGTATTGCATTACTAATCCCGGGGTAACTTATTTAGTATTTCTTAAAATATTCAAGCCACAAGCTACCCTTATTTGTCACGTAAAGATAAAGCGGTTCTGCATAGGTGACGGTGAATTCTAAAATTACCATGGAAGAATTCATGATAGAGAAGTAGTATGCATTGATTTTCATTTAGTAGTTGATAGGATGATTATTTCATTTTTCATGTTCAAAGACTATGTTAGTTCTCTTATTTTAAATTAAACATGTAAGTTCATGGCTTCATTTGTAAATATTTTATTTCAAACTTCCACACATGTTATTTATGACATTCATGTGATGATGCCTCTAATTTAAGCAAGAATATTAGCAGTGTTACATGACTGAGTGTGATGTGTGATGAAAGAATGAGGATTGTCCTGCATGATTTATTACGCAACGAAGAAAAATATGTGGACCTCAAGCATATTTGTATGTTCACGTGCGCTGGGATACTTCCCTTTTATGATGAAATATGGATGCGTACACTATGAGACGAAAATGATTATCCAAAGGAGCTAGTCCAACCAGTAGGCTCAGAGGGTGCGCAAGCCCACCTAGTGAGTCCATGCTCGCACATGTAGAACGTGTGTAGAGAAATACCACATATCCAATTTTTTCTGATTGGAAAGTCGGCGAAGAGAATATAATTCAAAATTATATGTCTCATCTATGCATGTGTTTGCATTCACCAACCCCAATATTGGGTCACTTAAGGAGTATTTCATAAAATACTCAAGCCTTGTGTTATGCTTAAATTTCAGGTAGAGGCAAGACACCAATGTATGGTTGACGACGACATCGCGTTAAAGATTACGGAATCTTTGTTAGTGTAGTTGCATTTTCACTCCTTAGATATTACGTTAGATTACACCATTGTTTTAATCTTTTCTTTGGTTTTATTTATATTTCATATTAAATATTTTTCATTGTTATATTTTAGGGCTCTTCATGCAAACGTATAAGTCCAAGACATCATTTTATTCATTATTTTAAAGAATAGATCTACATAAAATGGTCACGTCATGCATATGGTGTAACAACAATAAAAAAAATAAAAATAAAAAGGGAAAAAAAAACCTACTAATCTCATCTCTCCCGGCCAACCTCTCACACACCAATTACAATTTATTCACCCATATTACAATTTTGAAAACTTGTATTCATATACAAATTTTTTTTCTTCATAATTTAAAATTTTGTAGAATAACCATACACTTCATTATCAAATACATTTCAAAAAAAAACCTTTTGTGTTATCCCATTATTTTTCATTTCTTCCTCAAGGATAATTCCACCAAAAGGAGATAATAAAGCTTCTCTATCTTTTATAGATCCACTTGTGAATCAATTCATCAACATTAGCAAGAAAGTTTCTCAAGTCAATTCCATCATCTTTAGCCGTCCAAATACAAGTTCCTACAGTTCCATGTTTGCACCTATCATGGAGCCATAAGTGCTGCGTTTCAGGCCAAAAGCTTTCAAAAGAGACATATACATGTGGCATCTCCAATTTGCACCAATAGAGGGTTGTTCCCCAAAAGTTAACTTTGAAGTTCCATTGGTAATCATCTCCATGATTAAGCAAATGATGATACCCCAAGTCATCGTCTTTAGACTGACAATGCACAAGCAGCCCAAGTTTGCTTAGCCCGTTAACCACATGAATGTAATATCTAGAAGGTCCTGGTGGTGGTAACGCGACCCTTGAAACATGAGCCCCAACTAAGCCATCGTGAAAAGAAAGAAAATGACAATATTCTTTATCATTTCCTAATCAACCTTCAGCTTAACTACCAATTTGTGTTGGACATGTGAATAAACATACTTATAGTACATGCAAGAAACTACGTAAATGCATGCTATGGTTGTAAAAAACTTAATCATTTAACTAATTTCGGTTATCTATTAGATTTTCAATAACAAAATTCCTTGAATAGATAATAGTTATAAGTCCAAGAACAATAAATATTTCATTTATTTTTAAAACACTTTTATAAAATGGACAACAAAATATGAATACTTTCCGGTAGAAAATATAAAATAGAGAAAGCAATTCATAGATTACATATGGTATAGCACCCAAGTCCAACAAGGTACTAAATTCCGGATTTATTTTTTTAAGTTGAACTTTCAAACTTTTTACGAGGACCTTTGAAATTTTAAGGTGAGGTAGAATAGATCAGTTCAAAAAATTCTAGAACTATAGTTTCAAATACGAATTGCGCAAGACTTCTTTCGTAAGAATTACTCAATGCCTGTTGGGAGAACAATTATGGGGTTTTGATTTCATCATGTCACACCCTGAATCTCTAGGAAAAATTTTGCCAATCAATGTGTATAAAATAAGAGGGAAATCAAAATGTGTATTAATATATGCCAAATTCATCTAACGAGGGAAGGGGGAACGAGATACATGATTCCCTAGGTCCATAATTCCTCTATTACTTCTAAACTCTAGAGTACCCTCTCGTCACGATTAAGCAACCTACTTGTAGTCTCTCATCACATCCTTAACCGAGCAGGAAACCAATTATTTACTTTTGTACCTAGAGTTTCCACACTCTTGATACAAAGACCTGGGCAGAAAACGTAGCCTTCGCAATTTCCCCACCTTGTACCATTGCAAAGGCTAACTGGTGAACCTATCCCACAGGCCATGAAGTAACCTATGGTGAGGGAGTGCTACCCCTCGGTACATGCCACCTAAACAAGTTACTCACATGATCAACAGCCTTTCATAGGACGGATCCTACGTGCAGGGTAACTACTACCTAGCCTCGTGATTAATGTCCTAAAACACGATGTGTCCACAATGCAGTGTAGTCGATCTATCACTGAGTAACAAGCCTTAGACACAGAATTGTCAGGTATTTGGCTAGTGCCGTAAATCCTAAGGGGAGTGTCTTGGAGAATAAATCAATAACAGAATAAATACCTAGAAAGTACCAAGAACAAGAGAAAGATCTAGGTCTAGAACATGGATCAAGACCCTAGTTCTAAGTAAAAGAACAAAGAACCAAGAACCATGGTACTAAGGCCCTTAAAGGATGACAAAGGTTTTAGAATCCAAGGACCAAGGTCCTTAGAATAAATTACGATAAGAACCCGAAGTCAAGAATAAGTGGGCCTAAGTACTTACAATAAGAAACAAGAACAAGACAAGAAAGAGTGTTGTATCCTAGCATATCAACGATACGATTGAGAGCCTCTTTCTTTTTCTTTCTTTCTCCGATTTCATTTTCCTGTCTCTCGAAGACAAAGACCGAAGGTACCCCACTCAAAAAACAAAGGTCCTCAACTCCAAAAACGAAGGTCCGCCACTCGAAAAACGAAGGTACCCCACTCCAAAGACCGAAGGTACCCAACTCCTAAAACGAGGGTCTGCCACTCCTAAAACTAAGGTCTGCCACTCGAAAACGAAGGTACTTTACTCCAAATCCCTAAGTTTGCACGCTCCAAAAGCCTGATTCTGTCTGTGTAATAAGAATTGTGGGTAATAAGAATTGTGGGTAATAAGAATTGTGGGTTACAAGGTTTTGTGGGTAATAAACAATGTTTATTACACAGCAAACAGTCGATTAGCCACTCCAAAAACACTGAAGGTGGGTTATAAGGTTTTGTGGGTAATAGGCTATGTATATTACACAGAAATGCAATAATCCGCCACCACAGCAAAAAGTCGATACACCACCACTCCAAAAAGAGCGAAGGGGTGCCACTCGAAAAAGAGTATCCTGCCCTCCAAAAGCATGAATCGGTGCTGTACACCACTCCAAATGAGAGTCCTTTTGTATAAACCCCTATCCTAAAGCGAGATTCATTTAGTGCTATTTCACCCGATCCAGTCTCCCGAGGGTCTGTCAAGAGGAATACAAAGACCTAAGGGAGCCCACTCCAACGGATTATGTCGGTGGAATATCATCCGTCTTCTTCTCATTCTCATCCTTGGTAAAGACAGTATAACTCTTCCAGCAAAAATTATAGTGCCTGTTCATTTTTTCCAAGTGTCTCAACCATGTGGTGATCTAGTCTCCTCCAGCATTTGATCTGAGTAAGGAACTGCGGTTCCAATTACCTTATCTGGAGAACGGCGTAAATAGAGGTCACCACCGGTTTATCTTTCAGTGTTTCACTGGTCTATCTTTCAGTGCTTTGTCTATCGTGGGATTATTTCATTAAGTTCATATAACTAATGCGCCACTTCCCATGAAACTGGACCACAAGATTATTTGATAGTAGAGAAAGAGAGATAGTAGTCGAGTATTTGTGTTTGGTTGTACTCGTAAAGTGTAGGATTTATTGTATAGTGTTGTGTTACTAAACGTCATACCGCAAGTGCCCCACTCCACAAGCATGATGCTGTCTCCGATGGGGAGGAAACAATCGGAGTAGGCGAAGGTGAAGGTGCCACACTCCAAACATGATCCTGTCTACGATGCAATCTCATCGGAGTCGGAAATATAGGAAGGTGTTAAGGAGTAAGGAGTAAGACATTCTTTGGTCTGAGTTATATGTGAGTTTGTGTAAGTGTGTGTGATAAGTAAGTTGAGTAGTCGCACATTCTTTATTGGTTGGTGCTTGAAAAGGACAATATGTTGAGAAAGTGGTCCTTTTTAGAATTATGGAGTATTTTTAGTTGTTTAAGAAGAGTAGTACTCTAAAGGGTAACACTTTTCGTGGGGTACAAAAAAGTACTCCACGAAAAATGTTACCCTTTAGAGTACTACTATTCTCAAACAACTTACCATACTTATAAATTATAAAAACTACTACTTTCTGAACACATAGTCCTTTTCAAGGACCACCAACAAAGAAAGTCGGACTACTCCACTTACTCATCACACACACTTACACAAACTAACATCTAACTCAGACCAAAGAATCCCTTACTCCTTACTCCTTAACACCTTCCCATATTTCCGACTCCGATCCAAGTTGAGATGGGTATCGGAGACAGGATCATGCTTTTGAAGTGCGGCACCTTCCACTGTTCGCCTAATCCGATGGTTTTTGGTGTGTTTACCATCGAAGACAACATCATGCTTGTGGAGTGGGGCAACTGCGGTATGACGTTTACTCTTTAGAGATATAATAAGCTCCCACTTAATGAGTAGTCTAATGCACGGAATCAGGCAGCTGGACTCATGTACAATCGGGATGACACGACCTCCATTCCGGTGTGCAGGATCCTCTTTTTGGAGTGGCTACAAACCACGATAATAATACGGGTGAGTTATCCTCTTTAACATTCATTGGATGCGAATTACAAGGCCACTAATCTGCCTTGTATTCGACCTTTACCTTCTTTGCAGTTATATGGGAATGTGTTAAGGAGTAAGGAACTGCGGTTCCAATGAGAAGAATGTTACCCTTTAGAGTACTACTATTCTCAAACAACTTACCATACTTATAAATTATAAAAACTACTACTTTATGAACACATAGTCCTTTTCAAGGACCACCAACAAAGAAAGTCGGACTACTCCACTTACTCATCACACACACTTACACAAACTAACATCTAACTCAGACCAAAGAATCCCTTACTCCTTACTCCTTAACACCTTCCCATATTTTCGACTCCGATCCAAGTTGAGATGGGTATCGGAGACAGGATCATGCTTTTGGAGTGCGGCACCTTCCACTATTCGCCTAATCCGATGGTTTTCGGTGTGTTTACCATCGGAGACAGCATCGTGCTTGTGGAGTGGGGCAACTGCGGTATGACGTTTACTCTTTAGAGATATAATAAGCTCCCACCTTATGAGTAGTCTAACGCACGGAATCAGGCAGCTGGACTCATGTACAATCGGGATGACACGACCTCCATTCCGGTGTGCAGGATCCTCTTTTTGGAGTGGCTACAAACCACGATAATAATACGGGTGAGTTATCCTCTTTAACATTCATTGGATGCGAATTACAAGGCCACTAATCTGCTTTGTATTCGACCTTTACCTTCCATTGGATGATAATTTGAATAACACACTCCGGAAAGTTATCCACCCTTGTAGACGCCGTAGAAAATGCAAAGATGGGGAAGACTTAGCGTGTGGCGTATCGATTTTTTGCTGTGGTGGCGGATTATTCTGTGTAATATACATTGCTAATTACCCACAATTCCTATTACCGGGAGATAGGAAAGAAAGAAAAAGAAAGAGGCTTTCCTTGCAAGAGTTGATACTAATTCATAATAAAATATAATATGGGGAAAGCCTCTTGGCTACATACTAAGTCTTTGTACTCCTTCCTTATTCTCCATTTTTTTCAGGTAAGGAGCTGGTCGAAGTCGGGAGTGGACTCTTGGGCAGGTGTCATAACTCGTCGTCCTCAACTCTTTTGTTTTAAAATGTTTTGAGTTCGTTTCTTATTTTGTATTTTAAATATTGTCGTGCTGTAAATTACTTATGTGCGCACACTATTTTGTTATAATATTGCCTCACCCTCTAATCGCCCTTCATGATTCCAATGGTCTCAAACCTCTAAAGATGTTCAATCCTAAGCCTGAACCCACCAATCTACGTGCTTACCCTAGACAGTACTCGATTCTGTTGCTTAGTCTCAAAAGGGAGGGATCACACAATCATTCACCAGTAGTCACACATGCTCGATGGGGCGATAACTTCCATCCAGTACCTAGAGTGCTGATAAATAAACATCTCATCCACTGTCATAACATGATTACATACACCGGTAGTAAAGTATATCAAGACAGTATACTGGGTAAGACAAGAAATTTCAACAACTAGCAAGTCTGTTTTCACTCTTAGTAACTTTCCTAGGTAGTTGTTAATCAAGAATAGCTACCTAGGATTAATTTTACTAGCATGCATTCATAAGAAAGCGAATTGTATAAGTACTGCTTCGTAGATTTTCATGTTATTACTTACAGATTTATCATGTGCCTTCTCGAGCAGGATTACAGGACAAAAAGAAAGTCCATACACGTGCTCACGTGCTTTTTTAGCACCAAAGAAGTTTTTTACGTGTGTATACCATGCGATATTCAAGCACAAAAGATGTTCTCTACGCGTGTTTACCACACGTTTGGCGGAGGTACAGTCGCGGGACGCATGTCGTTGGTTAGTGAACAGGTTGGGTAGGACACGCGGATCGAACTTCCGTTCTTTGATACTATTTGAGTTACAGAGGTTAGACTGGATCGTGTGCGGTTTAGCGAGTAAAGTGGTGTCTCACAACACATCCTCGTTGACTGGTTGACCCGTCATTCCTTCCACGTTGTGACACATTTAAACTTTTTGTTAATACGATTCTCTCTCGTCTCCAGCAGCTGCGTATCCACAGTCGATTCTTCCAACGTTCAATTTTTCTAGATTTCGCTGAGTGATGCATTTCAATCTATTTTTTTGGATTGCTTTTTATCTTCCAATTGTTAACTAGAAATGACTTGGTTTCTTCACGAAAAATTAAGATATCGAATCAACCAATTCCATGCCATTTTTTTTTAATTCTTAGGAAGAATGAGACCATAATAATTGCGTTCAAATTTTTGAAAAAATATATTTTCTTATCGAAATTATAAATCTCTCAAATCTAATTCTGAAACAAATCATGGTCGAGTTTCAACATGAAACTTGTAAGAATCCTTTCCTTGAATATCGTAGTCAAATCGAACGATCCTACAGCATAAACTGACACTCATTAATCCTCTTACTAGGACTAGAGATAAATCTTTTGCCAAATTTTTCATTAAAGTGTCCAATTGGCGTCCTCTTTACATTCTTGTTTTTCCTCCTTCCACAAAAACCCAAATTCTCCCTTCCTCTCTCTTCTTTGTTTTCTATACACGCCATCCCAGACCCCTCATATCATAAGGTAGAAAAAATTGATATTTATCCATGTGATGTTTATCTATGTATGCGTGATACATACATGAAATATGTTATGGAGGGAAGGAGAAAGAAAATTAAATAAATGTTATCTTATGAATAAAAATCATGGGACCTCGTGCATGTATGTAGGTCATGTATATCGGGATACTTCCCTATTATGTTATGCTAGTACGGATGCATACCTTCGATATTTATGTTTGACATGTTATCATGAAGACCTTTTCTTTTATGAGGGTCCAGTGACATATATTGTGTTGTGCCCAACAAAGTCTGGCCTAAGGGGCACGTATACCAATCCGTCTGATGGGTCCATGTATGCGTACGTGGGCCGTGTGTAGAAAAGTACCATGCATCCAACTCTGCCAAAAAAGACACTAGTGGTGGTTCGAAACCGGTTCGGGAGGAAAAAGGAATTTGAACTACAAAGAGAAGACTAGAGAGAGGCCAGAATATTGTTAAAAAAGAAGACGAGAGAAACGCCAGAATATTGTTAACAAAATCAAAAGAAAATATATATATATAGGAGGCAAATACTATAAACAAAATCAAAAGGAAAGAAAGAAAAGAAGAAATGTAGAGAAAAGAAAGAAAAAAAAAATAAACAGACAAAATCAAAAGAAAAGAAAGAAAAGAAGAAATGCAGCAAAAGAAATAAATAAAGAAAGAAAGAAAGCAGGAATGAACTGAGAAGGCATATAGAGAAAAAAAATAATAACTAGAGCAGGAAAGAACTAAAAGAGAGAATACAGAGAAGACCAAAATACAAAATCAAAAGAAAAAAAAAATACGGAGAAAGAGAAAAATGAAAGGGAAGAGTTGGGGGTAAGAATCGATCGGAATTGACCAATAATATGATTAAGTAAGAATATTAAAAATTGGTCAAGAAAATTAGAAGACAAGAAAGTAGTCACTCGAAATAAAAATACAAGATGAAATCTTAATATAAATAGAATATATATATAATATGTATATATACTTAGACGTATATTACAACGTTCCAAGACTTTATCCATGCAAAGTCTTTAATGCTCGCATGAATTTTAGCACATGAACCATTGTAAGAGTTAGAGAATTGAACATGAAATTGATTCCATGAATTCATACAGGTTGGCTTGAATACAAAGGGAAAAATTGAACTTACATTAAGGATAAATTGGTGACACCCGTATAAGCTAATCAGGTAAATGGTCTTACTATAGGATAGGCTAAAAAAATTGTATGAGTTATGATGATGTGTGGGTTACGATACTTGATGATGTGTGCAGTATATATATATTTTGATGAATGACGTACTTGATATGTTTGATGCACTTTGTGGCAATATGTTGAGTATGATGATTGCGTGACATTTACCTTAATATGATGATGTTTTTCATATTGAGCATGCAATATGATCATGAGTGCCATATTGCATCATGTCGTTAGATCGACATAGGACACAACCCTAAGAGCGTGAAAATGATATTAATATAAATATCCACGAGTATGTGTTACCTAGAGTAACAAAGGGATGAGACTAGAGGGTTGTGTCAGAAGAGACATTATAATGGATTTAGAGGGACCTCATGCATATTGTATGTTCATAAGCATAGGGCTACTTCCCCTATAGATGATGAGTGCGGACGCGCACCTTATGATGAGCGTGAATGCGCACAGGTGCGAATGCACACAAATGAGGGTGTTCATGAGGCACATAACACTACGGGGTTCCGCTGACGTCCAGACGTCGCTACAGATTATCTTGACCAGAGGGTCTTGGGGGTGTGCGAGCTTCCTAGGGGTTCATACTCGCACGTGTAAGTCATGTGTAGGGAAGTACTACACATCCAATTTGTCCGAGACTGGAGGCCACCCCTAAGATGATTAGAGATAGGTCCCTAAATCATGATTACATGTGTTTGCATTTGCATGGCCCCTATAGTGGGGCCACTTACGGAGTATTCTTTGAAATACTCAGGCCGTGTGCCACATCATTTTTCAGGTAAAGGTAAGACGCACTTGTACGGAGGACGGCGGCATCGCGAGCAGAGATTGTGGCACGTGCATAGGGTAGACTCATATTTAAATTCTTAGTTTTTAATTATTTTGTATTTGTTTTTATTTTCTCTAAATTTTAGTATTTTGTATTTAAACACGTAAGACCATGACTGTGTTTTTCAGATAAGAAGTTGTTTTAAACGTTTTTGAAGTTTACGTCATAAATGATGTTCATGTAATTGTTATATTTCCACTTTATAGATGAGCATGAGATGTTCGTGGCGACTCTAGATATGTGGAAATTAGGGTCGTTACAAATAACCTAGACTTAAGTTATATTTAATTAGCCGAAATATACCTAAGTAATGAGTATACTCAACCGTCTAAAATACTTAGTGGGAGGAAAAAGGTATATGAGATACATCGTTTTCCTTTCACGCTCTCTGAAACATTTACACCGTGAGATTCATGCTCAGCCTCGTGTCGCCCTGGGGGCGTCCTTCATTCAGAACGTATTTGCATGAGTCAATAACGAGGTGAATAGAGTAAGTATTTATAGTAAGTGGGAGAAGGAAGTATATCAACACGTCCTATGGTTTCCACCACTAGGTTACACTGTGAGATTCCCATGTTCCGCCTGCATGTTTCCCTAGAGCAACTACCCATTCGAAGGGTTGTAACATGGGAGTCGAAACAACGCAAACTCCAGAAATGGATAGGATTTCTTAGGTCCATTCCCAACTTTGGCCTTTCTTAATAATTTTTGGGTACATTATTACATTTACTAAACCTGATTGGATTAAACAGGATTAAATCAAATCACTAATAGAATTTTCTTTATATCACAGCATGACAAACTCAATAGTACAATTACTCGAGTTTGGACATTTTAGCCAGCCTATCTGATGTTCTTGCTAAGAAACACGACATCATGAGTATTGCGAAAGAGATTAGGGAATCTCTGAAATCGATGTTTGGACAACCGTCCTTCTCCCTTAGACATGACACCATAAAATACATTTACAACTGCCGTATGAAAGAAGGGACCTCAGTTAGAGAACATGTCCTGGACAACATGGTCCATTTCAATGTGGCAGAAGAAAATGGAGATGTCATTGATGAGAAGAGTCAAGCAAGTCAGTTTTATCATGGAGTCTCTTCGAAGAGCTTCTTCCAATTTCGCACAAATGTGATGATGAACAAGATAGAATATAACTTGACTGCTCATCTCTAAGAAATTACTACGAGGATCGTCCTCCAAAAGTAAGTCCGGACCTTCAACTTCTAAAAGTGTTTTGATAAAGAAGAAGGGTAAGGGGAAAAATAAGATTCCTACTAACCGCAAACACAAAAAGCAGATAAAGGAAAATGTTTCCATTGCAACGAAAACGGGCACTGAAAGAGAAATTGCCAAAAATACCTTGTAGAGAAAAAAGCCGAAAAGACAAAATAAGGTAAATATGATTTACTCATTATAGAAATATGTTTAGTAGAGTATGATAACTCAACTTGGATATTAGATTCAGGGGCCACTAATCATATTTGTTCTTTTTTACAGGAAACTAGCTCCTGGAGAATGCTTGCGGACGGCGAGATAACACTCAGGGTTGGAACAGGAGACGTTGTCTCAACAAGATCAATAAGAAATTTAAAATTATTTTTGGAAATAGATTCATTATATTTGATAATGGCTTCTTGGAAATAGATTCATTAAATTTAAAATTGATTTTGAGCACCCAGATCGAACTCCAGTTCTTTGGTACTGTTTGAGTTACAGAGGGTAGACTGGGTCGTGTGCGGTTTAGCAAGTAAAGTGGTGTCTCACAACACGTTCTCGTTGACTGGTTGACCCGTCATTCCTGCCACGTTGTGATACATTTCAACTTTTTGCTAATACGCTTCTATCTCGTCGCTAGAAGCTGCGTATCCACGGTCGATTCTTCCGACGTTCAATCTTTCTAGATTTCGCTGAGCGACGCATTTCAATCTATTTTTTTGGATTGCTTTTTATCTTCCAATCGTAAACTAGAAATGACTTGGTTTCTTCACGAAAAATAAAGATATCGAATCAACCAATTTGATGCCCTTTTTTTTAATTGTTAGAAAGATAGAGACCATACTAATTGAGTTTAAAATTTGGAAAAAATATATTTTCTTCTCGAAATTATAAATCTCTCGAATCTAATTCTGAAACAAACCATGGTCGAGTTTCAACACGAAACTTGTAAGAATCCTTTCCTGAAACATCGTAGTCAATCGAACGATCCTACAACAAAAAACTGACACTCATCGATCCTCTTACTCGGACTAGAGATAAATTTTTTGCCAAATTTTTATTATAGTGTCCGATTGGCATCCTCTTTACTTTCTTGTTTTTCCTCCTTCCACAAAAACCGAAATTCTACCTTCCTCTCTCTTCTTTGTTTTCTATACACGCCATCCCAAATCCCTCAAATTATAAGGTAGAAAAAATTTATGTTTATCCATGTGATGTTTATCAATGTATGCGTGATACATACATGAAATATGTTATGGAGCTAAGGAGAAAGAAAATGAAATAAATATTATCTTATGAATAAAAATTATGGGACCTCGTGCATGTATGTATGTCATGTATATCGAGATACTTCCCCGTTATGTTATGCTAGTACGGATGCATATCTTCGATATTTATTTTCGACATGTTAGCATGAAGACCTTTTCTTTTATGAGGGTCTAGTGACATGTATTGTGTTGTGCTCGACAATGTCCGGCCTAAGGGGCACGTATACCGATCCGTCTGATGGGTCCATGTATGCATACGTGGGCCGTGTGTTGAAAAGTACCATGCATCCAACTCTGTCAAGAATTGAAAAAAGACACTAGTGGTAGTTCGAAACTGGTTCGTGAGGAAAAAGAAATTTGAACTACAAAAGGTTAGTACTTAAAGACCTTTAGTTTTAATACTTAACAACATGCTAATTATTTACTATAATTGATATTCTAAGAGTGCCTAAGATCCAAATTGCTTCCGCATGTGTTATATTAACTCCATCCATTGGTATCGGAGCAAGTTTTAGGAACTTTATTTACATTAATTTGAGCATGGTGGGTACCATTTCATGAATGAAATTTTGTGGTTGCTAAAGTGGATGTTTTTGGTTTTGACATTTTTTTTATGCTTTCATTTGATACAATTATTGTAATTGGCCTACTGTGTAAGGGCTTTAATGAGTGAAGAAAGGTCTGTAATTTGTATGGAGTCATTAGAGTCCATTTTAGGTTGTAATTGATCGAAATGGAAGAGAAAGCAAGTTGAACCGAAGAAGAAGATGGAAAAGGCAATTCGGGTGTTTTTCCTGCCGTTGGGGTACGGTTCAACGTTTTTAGGGGTTGGTTCGCCCAGTTCGTGATCCTTGGGAGCGGTTCAAGTTATTTTTAATTATTAATGTAATAATTTAGTTAATTGCTAGCTATTAAATGCCAAAATCAATCCATTTTAGTGTGTTTAATTAATTATGCATTATGAATGTATGTTTTAATTAAATAGAAAATGTATATGCATAAAGTATGTCATATAGATTTAAAATCCCACCCTAGGCTAAGCATGTTTTATGCATTCCAAGTATTTTATAAGTGTTATAATGTATAGTATGCATGTTGAGGGTTCCATGAGTGATAGATATAAATTGTTATATTATTGCATGAAATGGATGATTATATAATTGTTATATAAAGCATGTTAGATGCATGTTATAGGTTATTTTCAAGGTCATAAAATGAGATAGACGTTAAAATCTATAATAAAGATAAGTGCATGCTCACTTAGGGTTAAGAACCAAGCACGATAAATTTTAATAGTTAAAATAGGTCGATGTCTTATAAAATTGCGGTTACAAGAAAGCTCACCTGGCACGATCTTGTCTAAGGCTGGAGGTACATAAGTTGACGGTTTACGGAACACGTACTGCCTGGAGATCGGACTAGTACTTGAGCTTAGTTAGCCCAGTTTTATGAGCATGCTTGAGTGATATAAGTTTTAAAAAAATCACCTAGACTTAAATTAATATTTAATTAGCCGAAATATACCTAAGTAATAAGTATACTCAACCGTCTAAAATACTTAGTGAGAGGAAAAAGGTATATGAGATACATCGTTTTCCTTTCACGCTCTCTGAAAAATTCACACCGTGTGATTCATGCTCGACCTCGTGTCACCCTGGGAGCGTCCTCCATTCGGAAGGTATTTGCATGAGTCAATAACGAGGTGAATAGAGTAAGTATTTATAGTAAGTGGGAGAAGGAAGTATATCAACATGTCCTATGGTCTCCACCACTAGGTTGCACCGTGAGATTCCCATGTTCCGCCTGCATGTTGCCTTAGAGCAACGGCCCATTCGGAGGGTCGTAACATGGGAGTCCAAACAACACAAACTCCAAAAATGGATAGAATTTCTTAGGTCCATTCCCAACTTTGGCTTTTTTATTCGATAGCGTTGTTGGCCGATCTCTGAGGTCTGAAATTGATGGGTCACATTTACGAAGAATTACTAAGAGTTAGTATATTCTTGACCAAAATAGCGATAACTAAAACATTATAGGGACAAGAGTTATTATGGGATTAGTGTTTAAGTCAAGAATGTCTTGGTTTAATGAAGGAGTGATAGACTGCCCCTCGGCAGCAGTTGCTCTGACTCACTAAAGTATCGTTGCAAATTAATAATTTTTGGGTACATCATTACATTTGTTAAACCTGATTGGATTAAATAGGATTAAATTAAATCACTAATAGAATTTTCTTTATATCACAGCATGACAAACTCAGTAGTACAATTACTCGCTATTGAGAAATTAAACAGTGACAATTACGCAACTTGGAAGTCAAACCTAAACACAATACTTGTAATTGATGATTTAAGGTTTGTTTTAACTGAGGAATGTCTTCCAAACCCCAACTCAAATGCAAACAGAAAAGTTCGGGATGCATATGACAGATGGAAAAAGGCAAATGACAAAGCCCGAGTGTACATTTTAGCTAGCATATCTGATGTTTTGGCTAAGAAACACGATATCATGGGTACTGCTAAAGAGATTAGGGAATCTATTAAATGGATGTTTGGACAACCGTCCTTCTCCCTTAGACATTACGCCATAAAATACATTTACCACTACCGTCTGAAAGAAGGGACCTCAGTTAGAGAACATGTCCTGGACATCATGGTCTATTTCAATGTGGCAGAAGAAAATGGAGATGTCGTTGATGAGAAGAGTCAAGCAAGTTTTATCATGGAGTCTCTTCCGAAGAACTTTTTCCAATTCCGCACAAATGTGATGATGAACAAGATAGAATATAACTTGACTGCTCGTCTCAATGAGCTACAGACTTATCAGTCCCTCTTAACGAACAAGGGACAAAAAGGAGAAGCAAATGTTGCTATCTCTAAGAAATTACTACGAGGATCGTCCTCCAAAAATAAGTTCGGACCTTCAACTTCTAAAAGTGTTTTGATAAAGAAGAAGGGTAAGGGGAAAAATAAGATTCCTACTTGTCGCAAACACAAGGTTCAAAAAGCAGATAAAGGAAAATGTTTCCATTGCTACAAAAACGAGCACTAGAAGAGAAATTGCCCAAAATACCTTGCAGAGAAAAAAGCCAAAAGGACACAACAAGGTAAATATTATTTATTCGTTGTAGAAATATGTTTAGTAGAGTATGATAACTCAACTTGGATACTAGATTCAGAGGCCACGAATCATATTTATTCTTTTTTCCAGGAAACTAGATCCTTGAGAATGTTGCAGACAGCGAGATAACACTCAGGGTTGGAACAGGAGAGATTGTCTCAGCAAGATCAATAGGAAATTTAAATTTGTTTTTTGGAGATAGATTCATTATATTATAAGATTTCAGAACTATATGATAGAACATGGAATAAGGTCTCAACTCTCAGCCCCTAGTATGTCTCAACAGAATGCTGTATCAGAAAGGAAAAATAGAACTCTGTTAGACATGGTTCGGTCTATGATCAGTTTCGCTCAATTACCTGATCAGTTTTGGGGATATGCAGTGGAGACTGCTACATACATTTTGAACATGGTTCCTTCTAAGAGTGTTTCAAAAACACCTTATGAGTTATGGAAAGGGCGTAAAGGTAGTTTACGTCACTTCAGGATTTTGGGATGCCCAGCACATGTGTTGTTGAAAAACCCCAAGAAATTAGAATATCGTTCAAAATTATGTATATTCGTAGGATACCCCAAAGAGACAAAAGGTGGTTTGTTTTATGACCCTCAAGAAAATAAGAGTGTTTGCATCAACAAACTCTACATTCTTAGAGGAAGACCACGTAAGAAATCATCAACCTCTCTGCAAACTAGTATTAAGTGAGATTTCTAAAGAAGCTACTAATGAAACAACAAGAGTTGTTGATCAAGCTAGTCCTTCAACAAGAGTTGTTGATGAAGCTGGCACTTCTGGTCAATCACATCCTTCTCAAGAGTTGAGAATGCCTCGACGTAGTGGGAGGGTTATAACTCAACCTGATCGTTACTTGAGTTTAGCAAAAACTCAAGTCATCATACCTGATGATGGCGTTGAGGATCCATTAACCTATAAACAGGCAATGAATGATGAAGATAGAGATCAGTGGATCAAAGCCATGAATCTTGAAATGGAGTCAATGTACTTCAATTGAGTCTGAGAACTTGTAGATCAACCAGATGGGGTAAAACCTATTCATTGCAAATGGATCTATAAGAGGAAACGAGACTAAACCGGTAAGGTACAGACCTTTAAAGCTCGACTTGTAGCAAAGGGTTGTACCCAAAGAGAGGGGGTGGACTATGAAGAAACCTTCTCTCCTGTTGCTCTGTTTAAATCGATTAAAATACTCTTGTCCACTGCCACATTTTATGATTATGAAATTTGACAAATGGATGTTAAGATAGCCGTTCTAAACGGCAATCTTGAAGAGAGTATCTACATGGCTCAACTAGAGGGGTTCATTGAATCGGATCACGACCAAAGGGTTTGCAAGCTTAAAAGATCCATTTATGGGTTGAAGCAAGCATCTCGACCCTGGAATATAAAGTTTGATACTGCGATCAAATCTTATGGCTTTAAACAAAATGTTGACGAACCTTGTGCTTATAAAAGGATAGTCAACTCTGCAGTAACTTTCCTAGTGTTGTACGTTGACGATATCCTACTCATTGGGAATGATGTGGGATTTCTTACTAACATTAAGCATTGGCTAGCGACACAATTCCAAATGAATGATTTGGGAGAGGCTCAGTTTGTTCTTTGAATCCAAATTGTTCGGAATCACAAGAACAAAACACTAGCATTGTCTCAGGCATCGTACATCAACAAAATATTGATTCGATATAAGATGCAGGACTCCAAGAAAGAATTATTACCTTTCATGCACGGAGTTCATTTGTCGAACGAACAAAGTCCTATGACACCTCAAGAAGTTGAGGATATGAGACACATTCCTTATGCTTCAACAGTCTGTAATCTGATGTATGCCATGCTATGTTCCCGACCCGACATATGCTATGCTGTGGGAATTGTCAGCAGATATCAGTCCAATCTGGGACGTGATCATTAGACTGCCATTAAGAATATCCTCAAGTATCTTAGGAGAACGAGGGACTATATGCTAATGTACGGTGCTAAGGATCTAATCCTTACAGGGTACACTAACTCAGATTTTCATACCGATGTAGATTCGAGTAAATCAACATCAGGATCTGTCTTCAATCTAAACGAAGGAGCAATAATATGGAGAAGCATAAAGCAAAGGTTGCATTGCTGATTCCACCATGGAGGCTGAGTATGTTCCTACTTGTGAAGCAGCAAAAGAATCTGTATGGCTTAGGAATTTCTTAACTAATTTGGAAATCGTTCCAAATATGCGTCTTCCCGTCACTCTTTATTGTGATAACAGTGGAGCAGTTGCAAATTCAAAAGAACCAAGAAGCCATAAGCGAGGAAAACATATTGAGCGCAAATATCATCTCATAAGGGAGATTGTGCAACGAGGAGATGTGATCGTCACACAGATAGCTTTAGAGCACAACATTGCTAATCCATTTATAAATCCCCTCACGGCTAAAGTGTTTGAAGGGCACCTAGTGAGACTAGGACTACAAGTTATGTAATCTAGGGAAAGTGGGAGAAAAGGCATGAGTATGTGATGCCCTAGTTGATTGTATTTATGTCTTTCTCTCTATTCGACGTTATAAAACCCCACTAGAGTTTTAGTCCAAGTGAGAGTTTGTTGGGTTTTATGTCCTAAAACTCATAGTTTGTAAAAAAAAAAAAAACATATTCTATGGGGGCATCCTATGCAATGAGTATTGCGTAAGATCGGACCATGAAGAAAATCACTCTCACTTTATAATGTCGTTTACTATTGAGACTGATTTTCTTTTTCTTCGATGACCTAGGCAACTCAATCTTAATCCTGAGCTAACCATGAACTCCTATTTATTCGGAATTATCCTTACATTTGCATGGGTGAGCGTGGCTCGAGTTCGCCAACTCAATAGGCCTCCAATTTTAGGGGTAAGACTGGGTGAAAAGCTGGGGACGTGGGGTGCAAGATGAAATTCACTCCTACCCACTTTTAGGAATAGAAGAGAGGTAGTTCCCTTGAGTACTGACTCCAGGTCTTGAATAAGGGGTCCCACCCTCTCATTGACCTGAGAGGGATTTGGTTTACTAGTTGGACCACAAACCAAGTGGAACATAAGAATCAAGAACTAACTTCAGGGGTAAAACGATAAATTGATCCAGCTCTAGTTACGAACAACCTGTGAAGGATCGACTTACTAATCATGGTTATATCAAATGGACAGAAATATATCTATAGTGAGGGGAGTGCAACTACTAGGCCATAGTGGAGTGTCCTAGTAGTTAATGAATGTTGGTTAACAAGGTTAATGTGTTTAACCGGTTAATCTTGGATCGTTGGAGCCCATGAAATATAGGTGAGGGTGTTAATACAACACATGCGGAAGCAATTTGGATCTTAGGCACTCTAAGTACATCAATTATAGTAAATTAGCTAGTATGTTCAAAAGTATTAAAACTTAATGAGTTTGAATACTAACCTTTTGTAGTTCACATTCCTTTTTCCTCACGAACCGGTTTTGAATTACCACTAGTGTCTTCCCTACTATTGTCCGGCCTTAGAACGGAATTGTGGAATCTAGTGAGTGACTAAACTTGATAGGAATTTAATATATGAAAAGAAAGAGTTTTGAGAGAATTTCTCAAAGTTTTTCAAGCATTCTTTCCATGTACCTTAGTCACTCTATTTATAGAGTCTTATTTGCATGTTCATGCAAATTTGAGATTACCAAATTTTGACACTCAAAGTTTAACTCAAATTTATGGGATTATGTAGCAAGCATGCAAGTTTGAATTAACCAAATTTTGACACTCAAATTTGTGGGGTTTATGGGCAAACATGCAAGTTTGGTCAAACCAAATTTTGACACTCAAAATTCCCCTCAAATTTGTGGAATTATGGGCAAACATGCAAGTTTGTTAAACCATATATTGACACTCAATATTCGACGGACTCAAACATGGATTTTTTCATTAAAGTCAACATTTTGACATTCTTATTTTAATTCAACAATTAATTTCAAATCAAAATAATATTAAAGGATTAATTAAACAATTTAATTAATATTTAACATTAAATGAAATGCCAATCCCAATCAATTCCGACAAGTATTGATTATGAATCCCTATTCATAATTAAAATATTTAAATCTTATTTAAATATCTCAAATTCTCTCATTTTGTTTAATTCGTAATTAAATCAAAATGCGGTTAGATATATCGTATATATTTAGCGCATATTTTCTAATTTGAGTTCAAACACTTCAAACTCACACGCCACACTATTCTAAGGTTCAGTCCGATATGAGCTAGCAAGGGTGCCTAATTGACCTACAGATCATGGGCTCCAACGATCCGAGATTAACTGGCTAAACTCATTAACCTTTTAACCAACATTCATTAACTACGAGGACACTCCACTATAGACTAGTATTTGCACTCCCCTCACTATAGATATATTTCTGTTCATTTGATATAACCATGATTAGTAAGTCCATCCTTCACAGGTTGTTCGTAACTAGAGCTGGGTCAATTTTCCGTTTTACCCCTAAAGTTACTTCTTGTTCCTTAAGTCCCACTGATCCTCTAATGAACAATTGGTTTGTGGTCCAACCACCAAACCGAATCCCTCTCAGGGCAATGAGAGGGTGGGGCCCCTTCTTCAAGACCTGGAGTCATTACTTAAGAGAACAACTTCTCTACTATCCCTAAAAGCGGGTAGGAGTGAATTCTATCTTGCACCCTATGTCCCCAACTATTCACCTAGTCTTACCCTTGAAATGGGAGGCTTATTGAGTCGACGAACTCAGGCCACTCTCACCCATGCAAATCTAAGGATAATTTCGAATAAACAGGAGTTCATTGTTAGCTCAGAATTAAGATCGAGTTACCTAGGTCATCGAATGAAAAAATCAGTCTCAATAGTAAACGACATTATAAAGTGAGAGTGATTTTATTCATGGTCTGATCTTATGCAATACTCATTGCATAGGACGCCCCCACTCACATGTCTCAACATGTACAATTTAGTGATCACATTGTTTATATCATATACAAAAGTGGGCCGCATCCATAGTGTCCCCAGGATAAGGTACTCAGCCTTATCCATGTACTATAGATCATTTTGACTATATACTTGAATTTGATCCACTCTTATGTCTCTACATATAGTAAAAGTAATCATACTATAGCCAGAGTATTCTTAGTTTATTGGATTTAGACTAATGATCGTAAATTCACTTTATTCAATAACGATCTTTACTGCATAAACATCAATAATAACTTTATAGAATATGTTTTTGTTTACCAACTATGAGTTTTAGAACATAAAACCCAACATTAGGTCCATTAGATCCCTCTTCTAGCTCATATCGGACTAAACCATAGAACAGTGTGACGAGTGAGTTCGAAGTGTTCGAATTCAAATTAGGGAATATGCGCTACATATATACGATATATTTAATCGCTTTTTTTTATTTACAAATTAAACAAAAAAAGAGAATCTGAGATATTTAAATAAGATTTAAATATTTTAATCAAATATGTGTCGGAATTGATTGGGATTGGCATTTGAATTAATATTAAATATTAGTTAAATAGTTTAATTAATCATTTAATATTACTTTAATTTGAAATAATTGTTGAATTAAAATGAAGAAAATTAAAATGTTGACTTCATTTAATGAAAAATGGATGTTTGAGTTAATGGAATTTTGAAGTGTCAAAATTAGATTTAACCAAACTTGCATGCTTTCCAAATAAACCCCACAAATTTGAGTGAAATTTTGAGAGTCAAAATTTGGTAACTCAAACTTGGATGCTTGCCATGTAATCCCAAACATTTGAGTGGAATTTTGAGTGTCCAAATTTGGTGATCTCAAATTTGCATGAACATGCAACATGACTCTATAAATTGAGTGATCAAGGTACATTGAACTCCTCTCTTGGAAAAACTTTGAGAAAAACTCTCACAAACTCTCTCTTCATATATACTAAATCCCTCCCAAGTTAAGTTTAGTCTGTAATGACCCAAAATTTTCTACTTAATTTAAGGTCGTACCATCAACATTGAATGCGGAAGACTTCGTTTAAATTCAATAAAACATATCCTTTAACTTAAAACATAGTCATGGACTTACGTGTTTCGAAAACATCTTTAAAACAATACAACAAAAGACCAAAAATAAAATAAATAAGCGTTTAAGTTTAAAACATCCTATTCTAGCTTAAGTATAAGAAAAGAAATACCACTATCCTATGCATGTGCCATGATCTCGAGTTGCGATGCCGTCATCAGCTGTGCAAGAATGTCTTGCCTTAACCTGAAAAATGTAGTAGCACATGGCTTGAGTATTTAAAGAAATACTCAGTAAGTGACCCCACTATTGGGGTTAAATACAACAATCACAAGCAATGAAATGATGGGACCTATATTTCGTTTCGTTTCGTTTCCTTTCTCCTACGGTGCTGTCCTAACGGGTAATCATGGACGTGTACCATATACTCTACACATAGCCCATACGTGCGAGTATGGGCTCACCAGCTAGTTCGCACACCGCTGAGCCACTTTCCTTATCCGATGGATATACTTTGGGAGCCCCTTATGCCGGGACCGGTTAGAACTAGTAACCGTCACGGCAGCAGTATGCAAAGCATAACGATTGTTGTCCTTCCATTGGATGTACGCGTTCGTATCCTCGTGATGGGATAGGGGTATCCCCCAGATGCATAAACACACATAATGCATGAGGTCCCCACTACTTCTACAATTTCATTATCCTTTAATACAGCCCCACTAGCATTAAGTACATATCATATCATTTTTCATATCGTTTCAGATATCGTTCATCATTCATATCATATTGTTTCTCATTCTTCCGTTCTCAAATCATATATAATTCTAACGGGGTTATATTTCATGTCATTTATCATAATTTCATGACATTCATATCACGTTGTATACACATAATTTAAGAGACCTAACATAACGTTTTATGCTTTCAACATAACATTTCATCATATACACATCATACTATGACATATTGCATCACAATGTGTCATATCATAAACAAGTAATAACGTAAACACTTCATAGTCATATCATTCTCTAACTTATCATAACCTTAACGTTCTTATACCTATCACAGACATATTATTACGTGAACGTACCTTAGTCATATCATCATAAGAACTTAACCTAACGCTATCGTTCTATCAATCTATCACAAACCTATCCCTTTCTACCCATAACTTAACCATATTCTTCCATCAATCTCTCTTATCCATATCACTCCAGTATGTAACCTAACCTTAATGTTTTGTGAACGTATTTTACTCCTATCGTTACATTTCATTTTGTGCATCCTTCTTGTATCCTATCTAAAACATATCCTTGAACACATCGTACAGTAACTATTATCATACAATTCACATATTATAACATATACATAACATATAGGAAGCATATCGATCCACAGACAATTCACACATATCAATATATATGACACGTGCAGAACCACAGGGCACGGGTCAACATAAAAGTATAACCATGCCGATAGTAAGGTCACTTACCTGACTAGCTTAAGTCGTTGTCACGAATATATCTTTAATTAAAAGTTGATTCCGTCCTTTGAAATCCGAGTCAACCTATATGAGCCCATGACATTAGTTTCAGGTTTGAACTCAACAACATTATTTCTCTAATTTACATTGGTCCATTGTTAAAAGTCTGAAATGTTATATATCTATAATTATATTTTTATTAAAAATCTTATTTTTCATACTGTTGTATAAGAAAGTAGATACAGCTATTTCAATATTCTGACTTTACTGCTCTTTGTATTTACCCTTTGTGTTTCCTTTCCCTCTATATTTAGTTTTTCCTTTCTCTTTATATTTAGTTTGTGGTTTTTAATTCCCTAAGCTTCTTTTTTTTTATTTGTTTCCTCTTAATTCTGTTCTCATGCATTCCAAATTTCTAGTGATCTCTGTTTCCAAATCTTTCCTTATCTCAGGGTTTATGGGCCATTCTATTTTTAATCTATTATTTGGCTATGGATAAAAATTTAATCTAATATAACCTTATCATGCCATATTGAGTCTTCTTCTAAGATTTCATGGACAACATAATTCATTTGTGGCTCAGGCACTTCATTGAAATAATGTTCAGGTGTACAATAAGATTGGAAAACTTACATAGTTCCTTACCTTTTTTTTACTATGATTCCATCTATTGGATCAATAATTTTATTAGTTTCTAATTTACATTATTCTCCAAATCAGATTTTCTACACTTAGCTAAAGGTTCACTAATCGACCTGCTTGTCCATACATCCTGAAAATCTCATTTTAAAATACGGGATCTCCGCCTACACAAGAAAATTGTTGGTAAAACTCCAAAATGACACTTTCTTTTGATCTAAATTTTTTCCTCTCCTTATCATTAAAGAAAGACAACGACAAATTTGAGGGTAGAAACCTTCTCGAGAATTTCTCTTAATATTCGAACCCATAGCTGATGATAGAACTAGAATAGATATTTTTTGTTTCCTACTCACACGCACTCATACATTTGTTTCTCGATCAATCTCTAATTATAATCTTCCTCCCCAATCAGATATTATGGTGCTAGTATAGATCAAAATTTCGTTATAGTCCAATTCTGACCGGTAATAGATACCGGGGCTTTGCAATATTTGACTGATCACAATTCTATATAGTCCATTTACTATAGAAGTTCCCAAGGAATTCATCAAAAGACTGTTTCCAATTAAAAGGGTTCGCTATATTTTTAATAATTAAAAAAATAAAAAAAGAATTGTTTTCCTTTCCTCATTATTGTTTGTATTTGTATTGTTGGTAAGTGTCCACTTGATTTAGTTCCTCATTAATGTCTCATCTTTGTAGATGAATTCCATATACAAATTTGCCTATTTCCCCCACAAAATCAAGAAATTTGTAATATTTCTTCTCTTTCGATACCTACCCCAATTCTAGTAAACTTTCGGAGTCAAAATCATGACATGAAACTGGTTAAAAACTCCACCCTAACCCAATGCAGATGGAATGCACTAGAAATCATATGGATCTATAAATGACTTACCGTATTTGATTTGTGGTCAAGCTAGAGTTTGAGAATTTGGTAACTTTCATTGGAAACATTGTCAAATAGGCTTTTCTCTTGGTATACCTTATCTAGTATAGCCCAAAACTAACTAATGTTCTTATATCCATAACCGAAAGCATCACAACCTTTTCAATGCCTTGTACTATCAAGAATGGGCTTAACAAAATTCTCTTATAAAAATTGGTATTGTATAAGCATGGTGGATATCCTCCGATGCCATAAAACTTGGGATACTTGAAAATCAAACTTAAAATGATAGTCTTGAAAGTTTAACTATGGTAATACCTTTTAACCAGGATGACATTGCTAGAAAAAATTGTTTGGTAACTTTCTACAACAATTTGTTTATGTTGAGCTTCCTGAGTGCATTCGTGTACCCTAAGGAGGATTACCACAAAACTTCTAGTTGATTTAGAGACAATGTCCCACTCTAATCCTCATGTATCCCCCACCTAAGTTCATTTTAAATCATGGTTTCTTAAATTTAAGGTACCTTGACAATCTCATACGAAAGTCCCTCTCCATATACCTCTAAAATTTTGACCATGATCGTAATGCCTCATCCAAATTGTGGCTCGATACTTTTAAATCATCTCACAACTTCCATAATTGCGGTTGTATTACTTTTTTTATTTTTTTTTTATTTTTATAGTTTTCAACCCGTATTAAGGCAGGAAAGTTTTCTACATCTCAGTACTAACAAAGCTCATCTTCCATTAACGACACTTATGTCATTCACCAATCAATTTAAGTATACATGTTTTAAACTTTTATGGACTTAACTCATTTTTTTTTCTTACTGATACTTTAATTTCATCTTTACATACTTCAAAGTTATAAAATTTTCTTTTAGACACTACCACTTTAAATATCTATAGTATACTGTAGGATATTGACATCTATCAAGCTTCTTAGGTCATTTTATTTCATCTAAAACTACTAACTCTTCCGTATACATTGGTACAGTCCTCTCCATCTCTATGTGATGGTGTTAATATGACACATGCGGAAGCAATTTGGATCTTAGGCACTTTTAGAACATCAATTATAGTAAATAACTAGCATGTTCATAAGTATTAAAACTTAATGAGTTTGAATACTAACCTTTTGTAGTTCAAATTCCTTTTTTCCTCACGAACTGGTTTCGAACCACCACTAGTGTCTTCTCCACTATCCTCCGACCTTAGAATGGGATTGTGGAATCCGGTGAGTGACTAAACTTGGGAGGGTTTTTGTATATACGAAGAGAGTGTTTGTGAGAGGTTTTTCTCAAGGTTTTTCACCAAGAAGACCTTTCATGTACCATGATCACTCTATTTATAGAGTCATGTTTGCATGTTCATGCAAATTTGAGATCACCAAATTTTGACACTCAAAATTCCACTCAAATGTTTGGGATTATGTGGTAAGCATGCATGTTTGAGTTAACCAAATTTTGACACTCAAAATTCCACTCAAACTTGTGGGGTTTATTTGGCAAGCATGCAAGTTTGGTTAAACCAAATTTTGACCCCTCAAAATTCCACTAAAATGGATTTTTCAATTAAATGAAGTCAACATTTTGACTTTCTTGATTTTAATTCAACAATTAATTTGAATAATTAATTTCAAATTAAAGTAATATTAAATGATTAATTAAACCATTTAATTAATATTTTCATGAGCAACCATATATTATGTCACACAACTCACATCAGATATATTCTCAATCATCAAACATAAATTATGCAAGCAATAGGTCTCAAAACATTTATTTTTATAGTTAGCATACATCGTATCACGTAACACTCAGCCATACAATAACAAATATATTCAACCCTTTTAGAAAAACAAAACAATTAAGTTTCAATAGAAGACCTCTTACTTAAAGAGCTTCTTTTCTAATCGTCCCTATAGATATTGGTCCAACTTCGACTTAGATCGAGCCTACATTGAAACACCCAAGTTAACCAACCCAACTTGATGTGACACAACGACTCCTACAAATCATATGGTTTTATTGCTTACCTTTTTCCTACGTAGAGGTTGGGTCAAATCCAAACTATTCAGAAAAGAACACATTGTAACTTCGTTGGTTGGCGCATTGTACCTTGGTTACGTTTACTCCTCCAAATAGTGGTTCTGGCGATGACGACAGTGTTCGATTCGTTATGGCGATGACAATTCGATGCGCGACAGCGACTGGTGGTGGTCATTCGACGTGCGGTGGTGGCGCGGGACGGCATGGGCAATGGTGGCGCCAGCGCGAGCGATGGACGATAATGACGATTTAAAGAGAAGAAGATGATGATAAAGAGGAAAAACAAGCAGGGTTTATTTGAATGTATTGGGCCTTGGGCCCAGAATTTGGGCTTTACACATCATCCTGTTGGATTTTATGTTCTTAAAATTCATAGTTTATAAACAAAAACATATTATATTTTCAATAATGTTATTATTGATGTCTATTAAATAAAGATTGTTATTGAATAAAGTGAATGTTACTATCATTAATCTAAATTCAATAAACTAAGAACACTCTGGCTATAGTATGATTACTTGAATTATATGTAGAGACATAGGAGTGAATCAAATTCAAGTATATAGTCAAAATGATGATAAAGAGGAAGAACAAGGCAGCGGCTAGGGTTTGTGAGTGGCTGGCTCGACTCAGGCTTCGTGCTCTATTACATGGGTGGTTGGCTTTTGTGGCTTTACGTAGCTGAACCCTAGGGTTTTTTTTTTTTTTAATGTATTGGGCTTGGGCCTAGGGTTTAATTTTTAGTTTATTGGGCTTGGGCTAAGGTTTATGTAGCTAAACCTAGGGTTTATTTTAATGTACTGAGCCTTCGGCCAAGAATTTGAGCTTTATGCATCCAACCATGTCTGGAATCTGAAAGAGTCCAAGGTCAAGTCATAGTTTTAAAGGATATGTCCCATCGTTAAATGTGTGTATACTAATCCCAACAATGGAGTAACTTATTTAGTATTTCTTAAAATATTCAAGCCACAAGCTACCCTTATTTTTCACGTAAAGGTACAAGCTGTCCTGCATGGGTGACGATGAATTCTGAAATTTCCATGGAAGAAATCATGATAGAGAAGTAGTATGCATTGATTTTCATTGAGTAGTTGATAGGATGATTATTTCATTTTTCATGTTCAAAGACTACGTTAGTTCTATTTTCTTATTTTTAAATTAAACGTGTAAGTTCATGGCTTCATTTGTAAATATTTTATTTCAAACATCCACATATGTTATTTATGGCATTCATGTGATGATGCCTCTAATTTAAGCAAGAATATTAGGGGTGTTACATAATTGAGTGTGATATGTGATGAAAGAATGAGAATTGTCCTGCATGATTTATTACGCTACGAAGAAAAATATGTGGACCTCAAGCATATTTGTATGTTCACGTGCACCGGGATACTTCCCCTTTATGATGAAATATGGATCCGTACACTATGAGACGAAAATGATTATCCAAAGGAGCTAGTCCGACCAGTAGGTTCAAAGGGTGTGCAAGCCCACCTAGTTGGCCCATGCTCGCACATGTAGGTCGTGTGTAGAGAAATACCACATAACCAATTTTTCTTGATTGGAAAGTTGGCTAAGAGAATACGATTTAAAATTATAGGTCTCATCTATGCATGTGTTTGCATTCACCAAACCAAATATTGGGTCACTTAAAGAGTATTTCTTAAAATACTCAAGCCTTGTGTTATGCTTAAATTTCAGGTAAAGGCAAGGCACCCATGTATGGTTTACGACGACATCACCTTGAAGATCACGGAATCTTTGTCAGTGTAGTTGCATTTTCACTCCTTAGATATTACGTTAGATTAGACCATTGTTATAATCTTTTCTTTGGTTTTATTTATATTTCATATTTCATATTTTTCATTGTTTTATTTTAAGGCTCTTCATGCAAACGTATATGTCCATGACATCATTTTATTAATTATTTTAAAGAATAGATTGGCATAAAATGGCCACGTCATGCATATGGTGTAACAACAATAAAAAATAAAAAAAACCCTACTAATCTCATCTCTCCGAGCCAACCTCTCACACACCACCAGATATTACAATTTATTCACGCATATTACAATTTTGAAAACTTGTATTCATATACAAATTTAATTCTTTTTTTTTTGCTTCATAATTTAAAATTTTTGGAGAACAACAATACACTTCATTATCAAATACATTTCATACAAAAAAAAAAAACAACAACCTTTTTGTGTTATCCCATTATTTTTCATTTCTTCCTCAAGGATAATTCCACCGAAAGGAGATAATAAAGCTTCTCTATCCTTTATAGATCCACTTGTGAATCAATTCATCAACATTAGCAAGAAAGTTTCTCAAGTAAATTCCATCATCTTTAGCCGTCCAAATACAAGTTCCTACAGTTCCATGTTTGCACCTATCACGGAGCCATAAGTGCTGTGTTTCAGGCCAAAAGCTTTCAAAAGAGACATATGCATGTGGTGTCTCCAATTTGCACCAATAGAGGGTTGTTCCCCAAAAGTTAACTTTGAAGTTCCATTGGTAATCATCTCCATGATTAAGCAAACGATGATACCCCAAGTCATCATCTTTAGACTGACAATGCACAAGCAACCCAAGTTTGCTTAGCCCGTTAACCACATGAATGTAATATCTAGAAGGTCCTGGTGGTGGTAACGCGACCCTTGGAACCTGAGCCCCAACTAAAGCCACCGTGAAAAGAAAGAAAACGACAATATTCTTTATCATTTCCTAATCAACCTTTAGCTTAACTACCAACTTGTGTTGGACATGTGAATAAATATACATACTTATAGTACATGCAAGAAACTATGTAAGTGCATGCTATGGTTGTAAAAAACTTAATCATTTAAGTAATTTCGGTTATGCAACACAATTTAAGGTTAATTTTGGGATAATTTTAGGATAATTTTAGAGATTTATTAGATTTTCAATAACAAAATTTCTTGAATAGATAATAGTTATTAGCCCAAGAATAATAAATATTTCATTGATTTTTACAACACTCTCATAAAATGGACAACAAAATATGAATACTTTCCCGTAGAAAATATAAAATAGATAAAGCAATTCATAGATTACATATGGTATATGTAACGGCCCTAATTTTCTCTACCCTAATTAGCGTTACCTTATACTCGTCAAATCAACGGACAAGAGTTCACGTGGAACAGTCTCAATAACGAAAATGCATTCATCAATGTAAGCAGTTCATATCTAGGAAGACGATTGCGACAACCTAGCCTAGAAGTAATCAACAGAGAACTAGAGGAAATAATTGCAAAACTATGAACCCAAAAGAATCCAACCGGCGCCTACGACACTACATACTCTCCTCAAGATTTCCATGGCCCTTCGCATCATCCACCGTCACCCGTACATGGGAGCCTTGCCCTTACCTTAAAATATTGGTAGCACGTGGCTTGAGTATTATATAAAATACCAAGTAAGTCGCCCTACTGTTGGGGTTAAGCATATATTCATACATCTGGATACAAGCAATCGCACACAATACATCTACATGTCGCACACGACACACATACATGACGCACACAACACACATACATGTCACACAGAATACCCATACATGTCGCACAGTGTCAGAAGAACGAAGCTGAGGGAAGGGTCTGTCTTCCATTCCTTCCCATGGCCTTAGGCCCTTGCTTTGTCCGGGCGGGGGTGGATGCATGGTAATTGCCCACACATGGCCCACGTGTGTGTCTGTGGGCCCACCAGGCGAGCTCGCAAGCGAATTCCCTGGGCTTGGCTTGGTCGGGTATGTATGACATACAATACCGGACGCCACAGATAAAGGAGGGCCTGTATGATATTGTGGCGAACACGATATTGAATACACGCTTCCATTCCATCAGTAGCATAACGGGGGGAGTGTCCCGGGTACATAACCATAGCGTGCATGAGGTTCTTAAGATTTACCTCCATGGCATTATACATCCAACGTTCCATCCCCTCGCCGCATTACATAGCATAACCGGGTCCACGTTGAGCAACATATCATAGCATAACCGGGTCCACGTTGAGCAAGCATATCATAGCGTACTAGTCATCTCAGTCATGGCATGCGAGGTTCTCATTACAATCATGACATGTCAATCAAGCTCATCATACATACAGGGCAACACACCGTGTCACAACATCATATTCATAAACATGGCATACATAGCAATTCACTATAAGAATCACGTACATAAACATAGCATGCATAGTATTTCATGCAAGAAACATCCAACCTAGCATAAAACAACAACATATGGTGCATGCAAGGGCCACAGGGCACGCACCAACATACATACATAACTAACGCCAACAGTAAGGTTACTTACCTTCTTGGCCTTGGCCGAAGTCACCCACAATGCTAACTTCGATGCCTAACTACCTCCTATAAGATAACATGATACACTTAAAGCCCTTTCACAAGTAGCTCTTATGCCTAGCTACCAAGGTACATCTCTATCACAAGCTATTTTATCACAATGGAGTTATACTGACCTCAAATAGCTGAAACAAGGGTGGGAATGGCTCCAGAAGGGTCAAAAACCTAGAATCGGTATACTATTCGAATGTCGAGCCGCCGATCCGCGCCGCCAAGCTGTCGAGCTGCACCGTCAAGCCACACAACTGAGCCACCGGTGGAGCCAAAATCAACGGGCTGCGAAGAACCCTAACGGCGCAAGGTTTCTGGGCGCGCCTCTGGTTTGGGCCGAAATGGAACGAGGCCCAATGGTGGTTTCTGAGCGCGGCCTGTGAGGTGTGGGCTACACGTTAGCCGAGATGACCCGCCAAATGTTGAGGGCCGACCCGCGCCCGCCGCTTCGTCTTCCTCGCCCGAACACCTCAATAGCCCTAATCGCGGGCTTGGCTGCTGTCACCTGTGGAAGCGTCGTCGTTCGTCCATCTTCGATGGCGCGTCTATACCCCCTTGCCCGACGTACACTAGCACCTGCTCCTACCTAAAGCTCGCGGCGTTATTGATCTCCCAACCCGATCTAAAGTCTCGCGACGTTTTCGATCCCTCACCTAAACCCTTCGGCTCCTCCCTCACAGGTATGACAGTGACTCAAAAAGGAAAAGACGGCTACCAAGGTACCTAGGGTTTAATACGCATTAATACGCCCCGGCTGGCAAGGCATGCCTCACCAGAAATCCCACGATTTCCGGTGAGATTTAAGGAGTTTCCCTTTTTTTTTTTTTTTTGCCTTTTCGAAACCCTTACCGTTATAGTATAGCACCCAAGTCCAACAAGGTATTAAATTCCCGATTTACTTTTTTAAGTTGAACTTTCAAACCTTTTACGAGGACCTTAGAAATTTTAAGGTGAGGTAGAACAGATAAGTTCAAAAAATTCTAGAACTATAGTTTCAAATAGGAATTGCGCAAGACTTCTTTCGCAAGAATTACTCAATGCCTGTTGGGAGAACAATTATGGGGTTTTGATTTCATCATGTCACACCCTGAATCTCTAGGAAAAATTTTGCCAATCAATGTGTATAAAATAAGAGGGAAATCAAAATATATTAATATATGCCAAATTAATCTAACGAGGGAAGGGTACGAGATACATGATTCCCTAGGTACATAATTCCTCTATTACTTTTAAACTCTAGAGTACCCTCTCGTCACCATTAAGCAACATACTTGTACTCTCTCATCACATCCTTAACCTAGGAGGGAACCAATTGTTTACTTTTGTCCCTAGAGTTTCCACACTCTTGATACAAAGACCTGGGCAAAAAACTTAGCCTTCGCAATGGTACAAGGTGGGGAAGAACATGGTGAGTGTTGGTCTGCTTGCATCCATGGGAGTGTTAACTGGTGAACTCGTCCCATAGGCCATGAAGTAACCTAGGGTGAGGGGGTGCTACCCCTCGGTACATGCCACCTAAACAAGTTACTCACATGATCAACGACCTCTCATAGGACGGATCCTACGTGCAGGGTAACTACTACCTAGCGTCGTGATTGATGTCCTAAAACACAACGTGTCCACAATGCAGTGTAGTCGATCTACCACTGAGTAACAAGCCTTGGACACAGGATTGTTAGGTGTATGGCTAGTGTCGTAAATCCTAGGGGGAGTGTCTTGGAGAATAAATCCTAGAAAGTCTCGACCCACCAATCTACGTGCTTACCCTAAACAGTACTCGATTCTATTGCTTATTCTCAAAAGGGAAGGATCACACAATCATTCACCAGGAATCACACAATCATTCACCAGGAATCACACATGCTCAATGGGGCGATGACATCCATCTAGCACCTAGAGTGCTGATAAATAAACATCTCATCCACTGTCATAGCATGATTACTTACACCAGTAGACAAGAAATTTCAACAACTAGCAAGCTTGTTTTCCCTTTTAGTAATTTTCCTAGGTAGTTGTTAATCAAGAATAGCTACCTAGGATTAATTTTACTAGCATGCATTCATAAGCAAGCGAATTGTACAAGTACTGCTTCGTAGATTTTCATGTTGTTACTTATAGATTTGTCATGTGCCTTCTCGAGTAGGATTACAGGACAAAATGAAAATCCATACACGCTCTCACGTGCTTTTCTAGCACCAAAGAAGTTTTCTAGGTGCGCATACCATGCGATATTCAAGCACAAAAGATGTTCTCTACGCGTGTTTACCACACGTCTGGCGGAGGTACAGTGGGACGTGTGTCGTTGGTTAATGAACATGTCGGGTAGGATTTTGAGCACACGAATCGAACTCTAGTTCTTTGGTACTGTTTGAGATACAAAGGGTAGACTGGGTCGTGTGCGGTTTAGCGAGTAAAGTGGTGTCTCACAACACGTCCTCGTTGACTGGTTGACCCATCATTCCTGCCACGTTGTGATACATTTCAACTTTTTGCTAATACGCTTCTCTCTCGTCACCAGCAGTTGTGTATCCATGGTCGATTCTTCTAACGTTCAATTTTTCTAGATTTCACTGAGCGACGCATTTCAATCTATTTTTTTGGATTGCTTTTTATCTTCCAATCGTTAACTAGAAATGACTTGGTTTCTTCACGAAAAATAAAGATATCGAGATCAACCAATTCTATTCCATTTTTTTTTTAATTTTTAGGAAGATAGAGACCATAATAATTGAGTTCAAATTTTAGAAAAAAATTTATTTTCTTATCGAAATTATAAATCTCTCGAATCTAATTGTGAAACAAATCATGGCCGAGTTTCAACACGAAACTTGTAAGAATCCTTTCCTGGAACATCGTAGTCAAATCGAACGATCCTACAACCAAAACTAACACTCATCGATCCTCTTACTAGGACTAGAGATAAATCTTTTGCCAAATTTTTCATTAAAGTATCTGGATTGGCGTCCTCTTTACTTTCTTGTTTTTCCTCCTTCCACAAAAACCCAAATTCTCCCTTCCTGACTCTTCTTTGTTTTCTATACACCCCATCCTAGACCCCTCAAATTATAAGGTAGAAAAAAATTACCTTTTTGTCCTCGTGGATTTTTATCTAAAATTTTCTTAATTTGATAAATATTGAATTTTTGTTCCAAGGTTCCCTAAGGCTTCTCAAGTATTTTTTTTCCCTTATGCACTTGAGATTCACCCTCTATGTCAATAATAAAATCCAAAAATTTTCAAATTTAAGGTATTAAAGTAAGAGTTATATATCTGTTGTGGCTCGAGTGTGTTACCATTCAAATCCATCAAGAATGAATAAAGCGTAGGCAAGCATTTCATTTTTTCTAATTTCGTTTCTTGAAATTAAGTTCTAAACTTTTAGTAGGTTCATATTGGGGGAATTTCACCCAAGATTCATACAGGAAGCTAGAGTTCATTACGATCTAAAGGCTGTATTTCATTGAATTTAAAGAAATGGTAAATTTCCTAAGTTTTAAATTCTGGACCGAATTTGCACTTTATTATTTCTTGTTGTGGCTAAAATAAACTTAAAAGAAATTAGATAGGCAATAGAAACCTCATCGTATTTCTAAAATAATGAATGTTGGCAAAAAGGGAGAAGGCACGCGTTAGACGACGTTGGCAGTAGCGAGTCTAAAGCTCAGTAGGACAAGTGGCAAATGCTGAGCGGAGAGAATCGTTTAGCTACTAATTGTGACATGCATGTAGGTTAACCCAATCCCTAAACCTGGATTCGATCAAAAGCTTGCGTGTGCAACTCGTTAACCTTCGACCCTAACAAAATATGCAACCTGAACCTGATCCAATGACTCAATGAGTAACCGAGATCTACAAAAAACCTCCATGCATGAAATTCCAAGTGAAAAGCCTTTCCCGACGTGTGTAAGCGCATGTGAGTCTCATTTTGTTCGTTCGACCTCCGTTTGTTAGTTTTTTGTCTTGACTTCGATATTAACATAATTATGCTTTAATTAGGATCTACGAGAGAAATTCCATAAATTCTTGAGCTCCAAACACGTGGAATAGATGGCACAAGAATGTAAATGTCATTCAAGTAAGTAACCACATAAACTTTAGGCAAGTAATACTTGTATAGATCGCTAGGACATGATAGCATGCGAGCATTCCTTAACTTACGTCGTCAAAAACACATGTTAACGACCTCAGAAAAGCTTTCTTTTTATGAGTATGTATTGTACGTATGTCTTTTATGTATTATATGCATGATTAAAATACAAATTGAGCAATATGGATGAGTATGTTATGCATGATGGAAGAAATTACCAAAATGCCCCTATGATAAAATTTCATATGAATGTCGTTTTCTATGCTTTCCATTGCATAGGAAATTAGAATTGGTAAGAGCGACGTGTGCTTCGCAAGCTCTAGAGAATCTTGATAAGATTAGGACGCAATAGCGTGTGCAGAATCTTGATAAGGTCCATAGATTTCTAGTGGACTAAATATGATAAGAATCTTTATTATTTTTAATTTCATAATGTTTGGAATTGTCAAAGGGTCAAATTGACTTCGTCTTTCGTGGAGATTTAAGGGGATCGGAATTAAATCATGGCCACAAATGTCATTTATGGGGAGTATAAATACCAACAAATTGTTATGTAAAAATCAAATTCGTGGATGAATGAAATTGAGATCTCAAATTTAGACGCTTCCTTAGAAATCGGAATATCATATTTGTCATTTCTAAGTTTCAAGCAATTCTTGTGGTAGAATTGCATCCGAGCCATTCAATCAAGCCTTGATTAAGTTTGATTGCGGAGTGACTCGATTTAAAACAAGGTTTCCAAATCTTGCTTCTAGATCTTCGATTGTAAGAGGTAATCTAATTCTGAATTTTGTATAAGTAGATGTTAATTACTTGGATTCAAGTGTTCTTGCTTCAACAAAAGCATGATTCGTTGGATTGAGGATTAGGGTTGCTTTATCAAAATACCCTAGGATAGTGAGCGGTGATAAAAAATCTAGACCTGTGTTTACGGAAAGATGTGATTAGAGGCCCCTAATAAAATAGTAGATCTCCACGACTCCAAAGAATGACCAAGGTAACTATTTAGACTATGAGACGCGTGAATGCTACGCTATCTTTAGACCCTCCAATCCCTTTCCACTACAATATTAGTACTATTGAGCTAAGCACATGCTAGTTAGTGTAGTTTGAGCTTCTATTCCGGTAAATGGCCAGTGGTCTCTTGAATATGACCACTATGTTGTTAACCTGTTCTTTAAAAAGGGAGTGTGGAATAACATGAGATAGCCTAATTGCTGGCTAATGCAGAAGTATCACATCCCCCAAATATAGGTGACTCTCTAGCCTTAAGGAAGAAACCAACCAACCTCTTTTCCAAGATGTTCATTCTAGAAATCACCGTATTTTGCCTGATTAGAATTTTATGAGGACGTGCCTCAACCTAGGTATTCGATCTCTCACTGCATAAGCAAAGCAAGTTTCCATGGTCAAAGAATAGAAAGATAGTACAAATTAGTAAGAAAAGGTATCATCTAGGCTGTTACTTCAACTTCCTTTTACACTTTGGTACAAGTACCGTCGAACCAGGCCTAGGCCAACTAGGATTGTGTGAACGATAGTTCATTTTGATTATCTTGCATAGTAGATCCGTCAAAAGAGGGGATGTAGGATTATGAGGGTAATCGTAATAGTTGACAAGCATAGGGGATCACTTCCCTAACCTTGGGTGACTAGATTGTCCTATGGGTAGGCTTCGCCAACTTCCCATGGATGATGAGAGCAGCCTAGCACTTACCATGCAATCCCAATTAAAATATGGGCATGTATCTTTGGTGCAATGCATATCTTTGTTCATTTCATACATTGCATAACCATTTCTTATCATTACATAAGGTGAATGTACTCTATGCTACCATACTTTCATTATATGTCACATTCGCAATAGCATAATAAGTAAACATAAAATTACAAAACGTAACATTTGTCATCATAACAACACGTCATAACATAATATGCAAATATAGAAATCACAAGGGACGACACAAGCAAGGGCCACTAGGCATCTGCCACTCGTGCTTCAAACAACTCGTCGAACCAAAACAGTAGTGAAGAAACTTACCAAGGTAGCTAAGTTGAAGTCCCTAAATCGTACTTGGAGCTAGTTTAATTTTTCCCTTTGAAATCCAAGTAAACCTATGCGAGTTCACGACACTTAATTAGCACAGATCGAGCAAAATGAAATACGGATGAAAATCCAGAATACTGTTAACATAATAGAAAAGAAAAATAAAAGAAAAATACAAGAAGAAAAAGGAAGAAAAAGGAGATATTGTAAAGCCAAACCATTAACGAAAAAGAATAGAATAGAATAGAAAAAATGTTAACATAATAGAAAAGAAAAATAAAAGAAAAATACAAGAAGAAAAAGGAAGAAAAAGGAGATATTGTAAAGCCAAACCATTAACGAAGAAGAATAGAATAGAATAGAAAAAATGTTAACATAATAGAAAAGAAAAATGAAAGAAAAATACAAGAAGAAAAAGGAAGAAAAAGGAGATATTGTAAAACCAAACCGTCAACGAAAAAGAATATAATAGAATAGAAAAAACAAAAAGAAGAAAGAAATACGGTAAGAAAATTTAAGCAAACATGTGGGAGCAAGAATTGATTAAAAGAAAAAGGAGAAATTTAATGAATTAAAATAAATACGGTTAATTTTAAAAATACATAGATGAAATTTAATAGAGTAAATGTTGAACATAATTAAAATTAATAAAAAAGGAAGTAGATGAAAAAGAGGAAATTTAATAGAGAAAAAATTAAGGATTTTGTAAATATTAAAAGATAAAACTGAAGAAATATCATGTCAAGAAACTCCATCGAATTCTTTCTAGTAACAATATCTTCCCTAAAAAAGTAATAATAGAAAATAAAATATTTAATGAAAATGGAATTATATATATATATATGTAACCCTCCAAGACTCAGCTCATAGAATCTCTAATGCTCACATGATGTCTAACACATGGACCATTGTAAAATTTAGAAAATTGAAATAAAAAAGGAAGGAGATGAAAAAAAGGAAATTTAATAGAGAAAAAATTAAGGATTTGGTGAACATTAAAAGATCAAATCAAAGAAATATCATGAAACTCCATCAAATTCTTTCTAGTAACAATATCTTCCCTAAAAAAGTAATAAAAGTATATGGTTAGGTTATGGATAGAAAGGGATAGGATTATGATAGATTGATAGAATGATAGCGTTAAGATACGTTCCTGTAACGATATGACTAAGGTATATTCATGAAACGATATCACTATGATAGGTATAAGAATGTTAAGGCTATGATAAATTAGGGAAGGATATGACCATGAAGTGTTTACGATACGATATGATTATGATACGACACCAGAATTACAGATATATATATATATATATATATATATATATATACACACACACATTGTGATATGATATGAAATATGTTAGGGTATGAGACAAGTGATAAATGACATGTTTATGATATGATATATTGTGATGGTATATGTAACACCCGAACCCCAACGAGAAACTTAAAACCTAAGTTTTCCCCTCTAAGTGAAATACTGAGATTTTATTGAGCATGTTAGAGACTGAATTTTAAGATGAGGTAGAAGAGAAAAATGTTTAGAAATATCTGAGGATCTCAAGAAAAATATAAAAAGAAAAATGGTAGAAAATTAGAAAAATGGTGAAAGTAAACCCGGGGGTAATTTGGTCATTTTGTCATCTTCCTCCTTAAGAACCAGAAAGGGAGGTTAGTAAAAGATGAATAAAAGAATAGAAATAAAAAGGGTAAGGGAAGAGAGGAAAGAAAAAGAAAAGAAAAAGAAAATAGAGAGAGAAAGAAAGTTCTAGAGAGAAAGAGAAGTAACCGCTACTTCCAATTTGGCCACAAGGAGTTTAATTCCAGTGAGATTTCTTCACAAATCCTTCGCAGAACCTATAGGAAGCTTTCTGGACCCTTGAATCATTCAAAACCGTCAAGGAACGAAGAAAATCCGTAGGTAAATTCTTGAACATTTGTTTTCGGATTTTCCTCGGATCTATGAGAAATATTGGGAGTTAGATTCTGAAATTTGAGTATGTTAATTCAGAGAGGATTACGCTTTTAATCCGTGAAGGAAGTCTTAATCGATTCATATCAGAAATAGGAGTTTCAGCTTTCACCAAAGGATGCAAGTATTGTTGATCTTGCCAACTTTGGACCAAGTTTATTATGTCTATAGTTAGAAATAAATTACAAGAAAAATACCTATATGTAGATGGATATGAGATCTATAAATCTCGTGAAGAAATCCCGTTAATCTGAGTTGTGTAGAAAGAAATACGAAAATGCAAAGAAAATAGAAAATAATCAGTTTTCTGGAAAATCGCAGATATGAGAGGAAGAAGACGAACGACGGAGGTGTTGGGTTTTAATGTCCAAAAACTCATAGTTTGTAAACAAAGATATATTCTATTTTCAATAAAGTTATTATTGATGTTTATTCAGAAAAAATTGTTCTTGAATAAAGTGAACTTTACGATCATTAATCTAAATCCAATAAACTAAGAACACTCTGGCTATAGTATGATTACTTGAACTATATGTAGAGACATAAAAGTGGATCAAGTCCAAGTATATAGCCAAAATGATTTATAGTATAAGGATAAGGCTGAGTACCTTATTCTGGGGACACTATGGATGCGGCCCACTTTTGTATATGATATAAACAATGTGATCACTAAATTGTACATGTGGAGACATGTGAGTGGGGGCATCCTATGCAATGAGTATTGCAAAAAATCGGACCATGAAGAAAATCACTCTCACGTTATAATGTCGTTTACTGTTGAGACTGATTTTCTTTTCATTCGATGACCTAGGTAACTCGATCTTAATCCTGAGCTAACCATGAACTCCTATTCATTCGGAATTATCCTTAGATTTGCATGGGTGAGAGTGGCTCGAGTTCGCCGACTCTATAGGCCTTCCATTTCAGGGGTAAGACTAGGTGAATAGCTGGGGACGTGGGGTGCAAGATGGAATTCGCTCCTACCCACTTTTAAGAGAGGTAGGTTCCTTAAGTACTGACTCCAGGTCTTGAACAAGGGGCTCCACCTACTCATTGGCCTGAGAGGGATTCGGTTTACTTGTTGGACCACAAACCAATTGTTCATAAGAGGATTAGTGGGACATATGGAATAAGAAGTAACTTCAGGGGTAAAACGGCTAATTGACCCAACTCTAGTTACGAACAACTTGTGAAGGATCGACTTATTAATCATGGTTATATCAAATGGACAGAAATATATCTATAATGATTGGAGTGCAACTACTAGGCTATAGTAGAGTGTCCTAGTAGTTAACGAATGTTGGTTAACAAGGTTAATGAGTTTAACCGGTTAATCTTGGATCGTTGGAGCCCATGATCTATAGGTCCATTAGGTCCATTCGCTAGCTCATATCGGACTAAACCATAGAACAGTGTGACGAGTGAGTTCGAAGTGTTCGAATTCAAATTAGGGAATATGCGTTACATATATACGATATATTTTACCGCATTTTTGTTTTATTTACGAATATAACAAAAAAAGAGAATATGAGATATTTAAATATCTTAATCAATTATGTGTCGGAATTGATTGGGATTGGCATTTGAATTAATATTAAATATTAATTAAATAGTTTAATTAATCATTTAATGTTACTTTAATATGAAATTCATTATTCAAATTAATTGTTGAATTAAAATGAAGAAAGTCAAAATGTTGACTTCATTTAATGGAAAAATCCATGTTAGTGGAATTTTGAGGTGTCAAAATTTGGTTTAACCAAACTTGCATGTTTGCCAAATAAACCTCACAAGTTTGAGTGGAATGTTAAGTGTCAAAATTTGGTGATCTCAAATTTGCATGAACATGCAAACATGGCTCTTTAAATAGAGTGATCATGGTACATGGAAGGGCTCCTTCTTCTGGGTGAAAAACCTTTAGAAAAACCACTCACAAACACTCTCTTCACATATACAAAATCCCTCCCAAGTTTAGTCACTCACCGGATTCTACAATCCCGTTATAAGGCCGAAGAATAGTGGAGAAGACACTAGTGGTGGTTCGAAACCGGTTCGTGAGGAAAAAGGAGTTTGAACTAGGAAAGGTTAGTATCTAAACTCATTAAGTTTTAATACTTATGAACATGCTAGTTTTTTTTTTTACTATAATTGATGTTCTAAAAGTGCCTAAGATCCAAATTGCTTCCGCATGTGTTATATTAACACCATTAGGAGGGACGCATGTCAGGAAAGGAGAGTGTCGCGCATCGTCTGAAAGATAGGACACATGTTAGGCGTGAAAAGGCGGGGGAAAATTTACGAAAAATACTACGTTACGTAGGGTTTGAAGATCGGCGCCCGCTACCAGATTCGTGAACCTGCATGCGACCAGAACCCGCATTTGCCACGCGTCAGCGTGGGAAAATTCGTAGGAACCCACGTGCGTCCAGATTCGAACACACGCCCTGCCTCTCAGTGGACCAGTCAGCCCTCGCCACGTGGCGACACACCAACGTGCGACTCCATCCCCTCAACGCATCCATACGCGTGCGTGTCTGTGCGCGTAGGAAATCCCTCCGGCACGTGAGGCACGTGAACCAACGCGTGAGATCTATTTGTATCCTGATTTGACTTCTGTCCGACTATTTTTCATCTCAGTTTTGATACTGATCTAAGTCCAACTTGTATTAGGACCTATCAAGGAAATTCCAGAATTTTTGTAACCTTTTCCAGCAAATAATTCGAGCTTGGGAAGGCACGCATCAACTATGTAAGTAGCCATTTTGATTCCCACGAGCAGTACTTGTAGGAACCGCTAGGAACGAGCATGCATGCTACCACCCATAAACTTAGCTAGCCGGACCTAGAATATTTGTATGGAAACTGCGAAAATGAAATGATTAAGGATAGCTAGAGTTGAGTAGGGTAGATAGTGTCATCAGAACCTCCACTTCCCTCTCTCCTCCAATACCGTACCGTCAAGACAGAGCTCCAGTACGGAGATCATTGAGCTTGGCAGATCCGGAAAGGGAAGTGTGACAGGTGCCCAGACCTAGTGGTGATAGCTAAGGGGTCTTCTGAATAGGACTCCTGGGCCGTAGAAACCCATCCCTGAGCGGGGGACGTGGAGCCACACAGGATGACACAATAGTTGACCGGCACAAAGAGGGTCGCACCCTGAATTTAGTGGATGTATGGTCCCATGTGAGGGTCATCAGCTAACCTTTACGGATTATGTTAAGAGAGAGTCACGTATTCAGATCCAGCCATACGATCCCCTCAGATTTACTTATGAGGTCGGGTCTCACCTCAGGATACTGATCATTTCACTGCTTAAGATGGGCAAACCTCCTAAGATATAGAAAAAAGAGTTGCAGCTTAGATCACTCTCCTTAGAAACCCGAGAAAGACCGTGGATACCTACCAAGAAAAGGATGCGAAAAGAGCCTAAAAGTAGGTTGCTTACAGAGTATATTTTTATACTCACCCCTTTCTTCACTTTTTTTTTCAGGTACCAGTCGATACGAGGAGGTGTTCAAGAGCTGCACTCTCACAGAGGGCTGTCATTCCGGAGCGTCAGTCCCTTTTCAGTCTTTGAAAGTTATTTGTCCATTTTTATATTTAGAGTCTTTTGTATTTCATTTTATATTTGTAATTACTATTTGTAACATTTGACTTTGATTTTATATTTAATTTTGGTGTCCTTGATTTTATTTTCTTGTTTTAAATTTTGCCAGATTTTAACTTCTATTTTATTTTCTTTTTATTTTTATTTATTTTCGATTTTGTCTTTTTACTCACGATTCGGTCTTTCGAAGCCTCGAAAGTCTGGTCGTGACAGTATATGTTATGGTATGATAGGTATGAAATGTTACATCTTTGTACTCATTCCTTATTCTCCATTTTTTTTCAGGTAAGGAGCTGGTCGAAGTTGGGAGTGGACTCTTGGGCAGGTGCCATAGAATAACCTCACCCGTCATCCTCAACTCTTTTGTTTGAAAATGTTTTGAGTTCGTTTCTTATTTTGTGTTTTAAATATTGTCGTGCTGTAAATTACTTATGTGCACACATTATTTTGTTATAATATTGTCTCACTCTTTGATCGCCCTTCATGATTCCATTGGTCTTAGACCTCTAAAGGTGTTCAATCCAAAGTCTCGACCCACCAATCTACGTGCTTACCTTAGACTTAACTCGATTCTGTTGCTTATTCTTAAAAGGGAGGGATCACACAATCATTCACTAGGAGTCACACATGCTCAATGGGGCGATAACTTCCATCGAGCACCTAGAGGGCTGATAAATAAACATCTCATCCACTGTCACAGCATGATTACGTACACCAGTAGTAAAGTATATCAAGATAGTATACTGGGTAAGACAACAAATTTCAACAACTAGCTCATATCGGACTAAACCATAGAACAGTGTGACGAGTGAGTTCAAAGTGTTTAAATTCAAAATAGGGAATATGCGCTACATATATACGATATATTTAACCGCATTTTTGTTTTATTTATAAATTAAACAAAAAGAGAGAATCTAAGATATTTAAATAAGATTTAAATATCTTAATCAAATATGTATCGGAATTGATTGGGATTGGCATTTGAATTAATATTAAATATTAATTAAATAGTTTACATTTAATATTACTTTAATGTAAATTAGTTATTCAAATTAATTGTTGAATTAAAATGAATAAAGTCAAAATGTTGACTTCATTTAATGGAAAAATCCATGTTAGTGGAATTTTGATGTGTCAAAATTTGGTTTAACCAAACTTGCATGCTTGCCAAATAAACCCCCCACCAATTTTAGTGGAATTTTGAGTATCAAAATTTGGTGAACTCAAACTTGCATGCTTGCCACATAATCCCAAACATTTTAGTGGAATTTTGAGTGTCAAAATTTGGTGATCTAAAATTTGCATGAACATGCAAACATAACTCTATAAATAGAGTGATCATGGTACATGGAAGAGCTTCCTTGGTGAAAAACCTTGAGAAAAACTTTTCACAAACACTCTCTTCGTATATACAAAATCCCTCCCAAGTTTAGTCACTCACGGATTCCACAATCCCGTTCTAAGGCCGGAGGATAGTGGTGAAGACACTAGTCGTGGTTCGAAACCAGTTCGCGAGGAAAAAGGAATTTGAACTATAGAAGGTTAGTATTCAAACTCATTAAGTTTTAATACTTATGAACATGCTAGTTATTTACTGTAATTGATGTTCTAAAAGTGCCTAAGATCCAAATTGCTTCCGCATGTATTATATTAACACCATCAGTTCTCTTACGTGAGCTCGAGATCTTGCAAGCGCGAGCGCCTAGCCTGTGGTGTGACAACATTGGTGCCACCTATTTAAATGCAAATCCAATCTTTCATTGATGGGCGAAGCATGTTGAGGTTGATTATTACTTCGTTCGTGAACGAGTATCGACTCATCAGCTTGATGTGCGACTAATATCTTCCATGGATCAGCTCGCCGATATCGTGACAAAGTCACTGCCAGCTCCTTCTTTTAGTAGTTTTAGGCGCAATCTAAATTTAGTGGTACATCGTCAAGATTGATAGGTGGGTGTTAAACGTAGAATAAGTCATATTTGTACATAGTAAGATAATCTACTGATTTCCTAGTTTGTTACCATGGATCATAATCTACTGATTTCCTAGTTTGTTACCATGATCAAGGAGAATCTATTGATTTCCTGGTTTGTTACCTTGTAGAGAATCTACTGATTTTCTTATTTGTTACATTGGATCAAGGAGAATCTACTGATTTCCTGGTTTGTTATCTTGGACCAAGGACCACCATGTAATCTTCATTGTACAAATCTATAAATACATAAAGTCGTGACTCATATAGCTCATAGTGCTATTCAATCTAACAACTACCAGACGAGTTACGAGTGTTCGAAGTTCGCTTACTGTTCTCGAACGATTCTCAAATTTTCACCTTCAGATTGAGATTTTGGCTAAACTTCTTCACATATCGTGTGGAGAGTTGTTCCTAGGTGAATATATCAACATTTTAGGACTCAATTCACATAGGAAAATCTCAGATCTGAAAAAGTTCGTTCAAGGGTCTTACCTCATGAAACATTCTCAAACCATGATGCGAACGAACCTTTGCTTCTCAGACCTCTATTTTCTCTAAGGAGTGGTCCCTCGTCGGCGGAAAATGGATTCTTATGGCGGTTTTTGATAGGATTTCTGGCAGCTCCTTCTATATCTTCTCTCAACCTTTCCCTCTAACTCTCTTTCATTTTTTTTTGGTAAACTGACTTGGCTAACTTTCTTTTCTTTTCTTTTTCTTTTTTGTTGAGGTGTTACATCCACTTTCCCACGAAGATTCATGGTTGTTGGACATTTGTGGAGGTAGATCTCATTTCCTCAAAAACTCGTTGTTTAGATCTCTTTCTTCGATGGTGATACCTGTGATTCGCGACGTGTGTTCACTCTTGGGGAAGGTATAAAGGTCGGTGAGGGTTTTGTCGGTTTGATTAGGGTGTTTAGGGGCTGTAACATCCGCGTTGTCTTTTGTCTAGGAGCTTTCACTTGTTGACAAACTAAGCACTTGATCACAAACTCAACCACGTCCCTCTTCATGCTCTTCCACTAGAAATGTTGTTTTAAATCTTAGTACATCTTAATAACTCCTGGGTGCATGGTAAATGGCAAGTTGTGAGATTCCGTCAATATTTCTTTCCTTAGCTCTTCTATTTTTGGGACACATATGCGTCCTTAATACAATAGCCCTTCATCTAAGCACTTAGAGCATCCATCTATTGGACTCTCGTCTAGCTGGCTTAGGACTTTATGTAGGTTTGGATCTTCATGTTGGGAGGTAATAATTCTCTGCCTAAGCGTAGGTTGCACTATGAGTCGGGCCAACTGTGCTATGACTCCCTCGGTCACTAGAACTATGTTGGCTCACTCGAATTCTCTTTGTACCCTTACTTCCCTTGTAATGATAGCCAACGAGTGGACCGTCTTTCTACTAAAAGCATCTGCAACCACGTTTACTTTTTCAGGGTGGTACTAGANTTGCCGCACAGACGCATGGATCCATCTTTCTTCTTAACAAACAACACTACCGCACCTTAGGGGGGATATGCTAGGTCAAATGAACCCTTTATCCGGTAAGTTTTGTAACTACACCTTGAGTTCTTCAACTCTGTTGACGTCATGCGAAAGGGTGCTTTGGAAATAGGCCCAGTTCTCGGCTCGAGTTCAATGACGAAGTCGACCACTTGGGAAAGGGGTATTCCTGGTAGATGTCTGAAAATACATCTAGGAACTCGTTTGCTATTGACACGTTTTCTAGTGTCTTTTCTTTTCCTCTTACGTCTACGGCACATGCTAATATAGTCCATCCGCCTTGTTAGACTAACCATTTTGCTTTCATCATCGAGACTACCTTGGAAGTAATCCCGATACTCGTGCCTTTAAATTTGAAGGTAGGCCCTGCCGATGGTAAAAAATTTACTTTCTTTTTACGACAGTCTATACTAGCATGATTTTCGGCTAGCCAATCCATGTCTAGTATGAAGTTGAAGTCCGTCATGTTTACTACTATCAGGTCAACGCTTAAAGTTTGGTTCCCTAAGATTACTTGACTATTCTTTACTCTATTCCTAGCTACTAAGTCTACCCCTGCAGGGGTGCTTACAGACATTTCATGCAACAAGGGTTCTAATTCGAACCCTGCTTGTACAACAAAAGACATAGGAATAAAGAAATGCGTAGAACCAGAATCAAATAAGGTAAAAATGAAATGACCTAAAACAAATAGTGTACCTGTCACCACGGCGTCGGACTTCCCAATATCCTTGCTCCTAGATGCATAAGCCCTAGCTTGAGCTGACGGTGGTGCTGGTTGTTTCGTCTACTCTACATGTGTATTTACTACTATGCACATGCCCCATACGTGCAAATATGGACCCACGAGGGGGTTTGCACACCTTCTGGGCCTCGTACTTGTTGGGTTAGTGATATGAACCAAGAGACATCAATCATACAATATGCTTCAATGAAGATGTGAAGAAAAGGTTGTCAAAATTATCAAAAGATGTTTCAATTCATGCTACATTGAAGAAGAATAAAGTTTGATTGTTGTAAATTTTGGGTGGGTTATAATTTAGAGTTATTGTATTTTAAGACATTTTATTTAATTTCGGTTACATTTACATAATGGCTAATTATGACCATAAAGTGTGAATGTTACAACTTTTGTAATGCCTTTTTCATTTTGAGGCTATATAAAGCCTTGTATGTTATATTTGTAAGGTGGACTTGGAAAATATATCAAAGAAGCATTTGTGCTTTTCTTTAGCCAATGGCTAAGTTTCTTTGCAACTCTATGTAGTTTAGGTTGCATGTAGAATCATTCAAGCTCGATATGATCAGTCTTGCTTGTGGAGTGATTCGAATCTCAAACAAGTGTTTGAGATATTTGATCAACAAGAATCATTGAAGCTAGACATGATCGATCTTGCTTCTGGTGTGATTCGAATCTCAAACAAAGTGTTCTTGGCTTGAGATATTCGATCGACAAGGTAATCCGAATCTTATTCTCCTTGTAGTTGATTCCTTATCGTATCATTTGGTATCAAATCTTATTCCCCTTGTATTGATTCCTTATCGTATCATTTGGTATCAGAGCTTCAGGCTCAAGATCGGATATATGTTTCCTTTGCGTTTCTTCTCAATTTGATTTTTATTTATTTTCATCTTTTTAGTTTTTAATCGACCCAAAGTTCAAAATTCAATCTTTGCTCTATTTAAAATTTTGAGAGGTGAGAATGAGAGCTTCATTTGTGTAAATGAGTGCAAACAGAGTGGCCTAAAATTCTCTTGAGAATATACACGTGAGAGAGTGTTGTGAGGTCCTTCGTATTTCCATAACTTATTTTTTGCAGCAAAGTTTCACAAATAGATTCGAGGACGAATCCTCTTGAAGAAGTGGAGAATGATATGAACCAAGAGACATCAATCATACAATATGCTTCAATGAAGATGTGAAGAAAAGGTTGTCAAAATTATCAAAAGATGTTTCAATTCATGCTACATTGAAGAAGAATAAAGTTTGATTGTTGTAAATTTTGGGTGGGTTATAATTTAGAGTTATTGTATTTTAAGACTTTTTATTTAATTTCGGTTACATTTACATAATGGCTAATTATGGCCATAAAGTGTGAATGTTACAACTTTTGTAATTTTCATTTTGAGGCTATATAAAGCCATGTTTGTTGTATTTGTAAGGAAGACTTAGAAGATATATCAAAAGAAGCATTTGTGCTTTTCTTTAGCCAATGGCTAAGTTTCTTTGCAACTCTATGTAGTTTAGGTTGCATGTAGAATCATTCAAGCTCGATATGATCAGTCTTGCTTGTGGAGTGATTCGAATCTCAAACAAGTGTTTGAGATATTTGATCAACAAGAATCATTGAAGCTAGACATGATCGATCTTGCTTCTGGAGTGATTCGAATCTCAAACAAAGTGTTCTTGGCTTGAGATATTCGATCGACAAGGTAATCCGAATCTTATTCCCCTTGTAGTTGATTCCTTATCGTATCATTTGGTATCAAATCTTATTCCCCTTGTATTGATTCCTTATCGTATCAGTTAGCGTCTCTAGTGCTATTGTCGGAAAACCAAAAGGAGTAGCAACCATCGTAGCATCTTGTTAAACTGACGATCATTTTCCTTCTCAAAACTACACGTTCATACTAATACTAAGGAAAAAATATCTCGATGCATGTGGCATACCATTATGCATGAGATCCCAACTCTTTCACATTAGTTAAACCATGTAAGACAACCCCTTCCATTTTCCTTCATATCATATAATTTTATAGCAAAGTCTTTAAAACATGTCTGGAGATGTGTATCATGTCAAAACTTCTTACTACTTATCATTCATGTAATACATCGTATTATATCATGTCATGCAACACATTGTAACCTTCGACATATTGTATAGTTCCATATGTCATATCATTCAACATATCATATAGTTCAACATATCATATCATAGACATATATAATATCATCAATCATATCATATCATAGACATGTCATATCATAAACATCTCACACATATCAAACATATGACACTGTAGAGTCACTGAGCACGTGTCATCTTACATAACACAAACTTCTAACTATGCCTATTGTAAGACCACTTACTTGGATGACCTTGGTTGACGTTCTATCTAATACTCGAATACGCTTGATTTCATCCCTCAAAGTTTGTTTCAAGTATCGTAGAGATGTTTCACCCTATTAGAACATTCACCTTGTTTCATTAGAAAATTCTTGTTTCCTAACCTAATTTAACTTCAATTGAGAAATTGAACATTGTACTCACTTTAATTTCCCTTAAATAAGATCAAATTCAGCTTCGAGAAGGTCAAAAATATTGAAATCATTCTTAAAACGTCTAACCCAAATCAAATGACTTTTTTTTAGCTATTAGAGACTAGCGAAATCGAGCCGAGTGAGCAAGTGGCTGGGGACAAGACACCTGTCGGTAGTGAGCCAATGCGTACAGGTTGTGATTCGGCTCGAAACACAGACTTCAGGTAAGAAAAGTAGAGAGTAGGTTAAGTCATTATCAACAAAAAGATCATTATAGGGTAGGTTTTGTTGGATTCAAACTTTGGTCCAAATATAACATATTTTAACTTGGATGTAACAACTTGCTATATATAATACACCCTATTAATTATTACATGTATGATATATATTTAGATAAATAAGGTTAGAAAAGTAGAGAGATTTAGATGGTACAACTTGTCAACCTTGTCTAACCTTTATTGTATACCAATTTGATTTGGCTATATATATATATAAGAAATAAAAACAAAATGGATTTGTGAACCAAGAAAAAGTTACCAACTTAAACTCCCACCAAAAAATGAAAACTCAAAATATATTCGGTCTTATCATATTGCTTGTTTTTAAATTAAACATGATTATTATCTCATGTTCTGCACAATCCAACTCAAAGATACAACGTCCATTCTCCCCATGGGAAGTTGCAATTTGGAATCATATGAAGGATTCAACTCTCTTGGCTCACTGCAAATCTAAAGACAACGATTTAGGCGAACATGAAATCGACCTTGGAGAGAAATACTCTTGGACCTTCAAAGAAAATTTTTGGCAATCAACATGATTTTGGTGCAATTTTAGCAGCAAACACGGACATGCTTCTGGTGAAGTATTTTGGCCAAAATTTGAAAATTGGTTTAGTGATCAATGTTATAATAATATTTGTACGTGGGCAGCAGAAGACAATGCCATTTCCTTACGTCTTGGTTCTAAAGAATCATATCTATTAGAGTACCCTTGGAAATGATGTTGAGTTTCATTGGGTTGATTTAAACACAACTTCCAAAGATGTCAA
>NW_019268587.1:692803-693865 GCF_002738365.1 Cucurbita moschata | reverse complement strand
TCTTAATCGTGTCCTTAATATGCTAGAGTATCACACTCTTTCTTTTCTTTTTCTGGTTCTTGTTGGAAGTACTTAGGCTCTTTAGTTTTTATCCTTGACTCGTGGGTTGATATCATGATCTATCCAGAGAACCTTGGTCCTCGGATCCTTAAACTTTAGTTCTAATCTAAGGGCCTTAGTACTATGGTTCTTAGTTCTTGGTTCTTGGTCTTGGAACTTAGATCTTGATCCATGTTGTAGCCATTGATCTTTGTCTTGTTTTTGGTACTTTCTAGGTTCTTGTTCTGCTCTTGGTTTGTTCTCCAAGACAATCCACTTAAGATTTACAGTACTACTCATGAACCTAACAACCTTTGTCCAAGGTTTCATGCGTTCCAAGGGACAGAGTTTCATAATATTTGGTGGTTATCTAGTTCATGAACCGAAGGTAAATAACCTTAGGAGTATTATGGTCATTTTACATACTTTCATGGTTTACCTACTTAACCTTATCTAGTGACCACTATCCTATGCATGTGCCACGGTCTGTACTTGCAATGTCGTCATCAACCGTATAGAGGTGTCTTGCCTTTACTTGAAATAAATGTAGCACAAGACTTTAGTATTTTAAGAAATGTTCAGTAAGTGACCCCACTATTGGAGTCTAGTAATGTTAACACATGTAACCCATGATTAGATATGTAGTACTTTCCTACACACGACCCACACGTGCGAACGCGAGTCTCCAAGTAGTTCACACCCTTGGACCCATCATAGTCAGGCTAGTTGTCCGTAACCAATTATTTGGAGGTTAGCAGACCCCCGAGTATCATACGAGGCATGATCATGATGATGATCGTCATCATCATAGTGTACGCGTCCTTACTCATCATCATAAATGGGAAAGTAACCTGACGTATATGACTAGAATATGCATGAGATCCCTATAGTTTTCATCTTTAAATTATTTTATGACACAACCCTATACATCATTCACACATTACCGTAGGTAACATACATGCATTGGCTTTCATACGTTCATAATCATTAACATTAATTGGGGTTGTGTCTTAGAAAAATCAT
>NW_019268587.1:673828-692793 GCF_002738365.1 Cucurbita moschata | reverse complement strand
GTCATCAACCGTATAGAGGTGTCTTGCCTTTACTTGAAATAAATGTAGCACAAGACTTTAGTATTTTAAGAAATGTTCAGTAAGTGACCCCACTATTGGAGTCTAGTAATGTTAACACATGTAACCCATGATTAGATATGTAGTACTTTCCTACACACGACCCACACGTGCGAACGCGAGTCTCCAAGTAGTTCACACCCTTGGACCCATCATAGTCAGGCTAGTTGTCCGTAACCAATTATTTGGAGGTTAGCAGACCCCCGAGTATCATACGAGGCATGATCATGATGATGATCGTCATCATCATAGTGTACGCGTCCTTACTCATCATCATAAATGGGAAAGTAACCTGACGTATATGACTAGAATATGCATGAGATCCCTATAGTTTTCATCTTTAAATTATTTTATGACACAACCCTATACATCATTCACACATTACCGTAGGTAACATACATGCATTGGCTTTCATACGTTCATAATCATTAACATTAATTGGGGTTGTGTCTTAGAAAAATCATCTTCATAACACATTTCATACGTTCATAATCATTAACATTAATTGGGGTTGTGTCTTAGAAAAATCATCTTCATAACACATCATGGCATCTAATAAATCTACATCAACTTAATAGTTGTGTCTTAGAAAAATCATCTTCATAACACATCATGGCATCTAATAAATCTACATCAACTTAATATGGAATATCATCATATTAAGTCATCTCATAATCACATGGCATCTAATAAATCTACATCAACTTAATATGGAATATCATCATATTAAGTCATCTCATAATCAAGCAACTTATATCATCATGTTCTGATGTATCATCATCATCATGTCATCAATCATGTCATCATCATGTCATCATCTCATATCATCATGTCATATCATCATATACATCATCACATAATCATATAATAACATCACACCATCATAGAACATCATTACATTATCATATAACAATATCTGGTAGTAGTATCCGGTAGTAGTAGGTTTGGGCTGTTACACAGTAGTTCCCATAAACTAGGCGTCCTCTAACAGAGCTTAAGTCAATCAACAACTAAATGCGAAAACATCTATTAATGAAACAATAAAATTCTCAATTTGCCCCATGACTAACTTCTCCACCTTGCTCGTCACTCCCGTATCATAGCCTTGCCTGAAAATCATTTTTAAAAAAAGGATGAGTATTAAAATACTCAATAATGAACTCTGCTATTGAGATCAGACACATAAACCATCACATGACAATCAAACAAAATTGAGGGATCTTAGTGGTTAATTACCCAAAACTCACATTGCGTAATTTTTACCATTATAACTTAGTTGGTTGGCGCATTGTACTTAAATATTAATTTGACATTTCAAATTAAATTTATTTTCTCCTTTATATTTAATATATCTAATATATTAAATATCAATTTGAACTCTTCAAATTTTCTTCCAAATAAATTGAACCTTTTAGCGTTACTATGAGCTAGCAAGGGAACTTTATGGACTCACATTTTATAAGCTCCAATGCTATAAAATTAATTAATTAAACACTTTAATTAATCAATTTCTATTCATTAATTATATGTCACTCCACTATAGACCTAGAGTTGCACTCTTATGCACTGTAGGACAAGTTATGTCCATTGATATAACCATTACAAGCAAGTCGATCCTTCATGAGTTGTTCATAATTACAGCTGGGTCAAAAGTCCATTTTACCCCTGTAATTCCATCTTTCACCTTAAGTACCACTGATTCTCTAATGAACAATTTGTTTATGATCCAATCATAAACCAAATCCCTCTCAGGCCAATGAGAGGGTAGGGGTCCCCTTGTTCAAGTCCTGAAATCAGTACTTAAGAGAACAACTCATCTACTTTCCTTATATGGAAAGAAGTGAATTCCATCTCATGATATTATGTTCTCAACTCCGTATTTGGTGATGTCCCGAAAATGGTAGACATATTGAATCGGCTAAAAGAGTCATTCTCACCCATGTAAATTAAAGAACAATCCCTCACAGGAGGAGTTCATAACTCACTCAAGATTAAGATCGAGTCGCACATGATCATCATGTGAAATATTAATCTTCTCAATTAACGGATTTATAAAGAGAGATTAAATATTTTTTGGTCCGTTCTTATACAAACTCATTGTATAGGATACCCCCACTTACATGTCTCCACATGAACGATTTGGATCAAATCATTTGTAACGATTACAAAGTGGGCCATATCAATAGTTTTACCAGGATAAGACACCCAACCTTATCCATATACTATGGACTCTTTAGGTTATTACTTGAACACGATCCTCTTACATGTCAACCACATACTATTCAAGATTACATTAATAACCTTGGATTTTCATACAATGGATAACAATTAAATTACAAATAAAATAATAAAAATTATTGTTAAAAGCTAAATAATTAATTACGAGGCTTTAGGGCATAAATCCCAATAGAGCCGAGCCAAAGTCGGTCAGTCGAGCAATCGAGCAAGTCAAGAGGAGGCACGCCCATGCACATTCAAGGGGCTAGAGGCACAGGCGGGTTGTCGAGTGGGTCGGGTTATGTTGCTCGTGTCATTCTTGCATCTGTGGGCTTTTAGTGGGCCGCGTGCGTTCGTGAGTTGCATGTGGGCTTCTTGTCGTGTGCATAGAGTGGCTGTAGATGCGTACACCCCGAGTCTAGGTCTGACCTGATTTCGACCCATGGATCCTTTCTTCCTCACCTGGCTCCCTCGATCCTCCATCTTTTTTTTTTCTCTCTTCCTCACGCCCTTAAACTCCTCTCTCTAATGTTTCTCCACCTAAGATCTGGCCAGCGTGACTCTCTGCCTACCTACCTTCCACACCGACGATGCTTGAGCCCCTCGAATGCACCTACAATAATGATTTTTTTAATCGTCACGAATCTCTCCATAAAACACCCACCTTACATGCACCGAAAATGTAGCATAATCAACGTAACACACTGTCAGGCTTACAATTTTTGTGCTTGGAGATCATTGGTCATTTCTCACGCTGCATATCTTGTACTTCGTTGAGTGCTAAATTGAGCACTTTAGTCTCACTTGCTGCCGCTGTCTCTTCTATGCATTAAACGCTCACAAATGGCAGGGGTGCTTGGGCGATCGAAGTGCTGTGTGACAGAGTTTTTGTAGGGACATGGGTGGTTTCGTTTTGTGAGATCTTCGCCGCCTCACTGGAATTCTCGCAATTTTTGGCAAACTACTATATTTCTTTTTTGTGCCGTTGCAAGTACCTACTTACCGTGATAGGTTTATTTTATTTTATTTGTAACATAATATTTTTAAAAATAATTATCTTATTTGAATCCTACATACTAATATACATTCCAAAGTTGCAAATGTCACAAAAACTTCAATCTTGTGATTTAGATCATAGTACTTCACAAGCCATGGCATAATTTGAATTTTGTCCTCAACATGAACTAGATCAAAATCTTTGTAACGACCATAAATTTAAAAAAAAAAATTGTTCAATCGTTTAACGGCGTACACAGTGGCCCTTGCAATTGTCATGTATGCTTTATATTTTATGATGTAGTGAGTATATTATATGATAATGATGTATGATATATGATGACGTGATTGTGTTATATGATGATGCTATATGATGTTATATGATGCTCTACAATGTTTTTACATCATGATGTTTTATGATGACGATGATGCATGACAACATAACGATATAAGACGTAAGATTATGAGATTACTTAATATGACATTATTAAATATTAAGACAGGTGTATGTTTTAAATTCAATGATGCATTATGACGATTATTTTTCTAATGCATAACCCTAGTTAATGTTAATGATGATGAACATAAGAAGACCAATACATGCATTAGGGTAATATGTGAATGGAATATAGGGTTGTGTCATATAGATGTAATAAAGATGAAAACATACAGGGACTTCATGCATTTTGTGTATACATATACATCGAGCTACTTTCCTTTTTATAATGATGAGTGCAGACGTGTACACTATGATAATGATGATGCTCATGCCTTGCATGACACTCAAAGGTCTGCTGACCTTCAGATGTCGCTACGTACAACTAGCTCGACGCTCGTACGTGTTGGTTCAAAGGGTGCGAATCGCCTAGGGATCCACACTCCTACGTGTTGGTCATTTGTAGCAAAATACTACACATCTAATTTTGTCCGAACTGGAGGTTACCCCTGTGATGGTTTTAACGATAGGTCCCTAAATTATGAGTTGCATGTGTTTACATTACCAGACCCCAATAGTGGGGTAATGTATGAGTATTTCTTAAAATACTCAAGCCATGTCCTACTTCTATTTTAGGGTAAAGGTAAGGCACTCCTGTACGGCTGACGATAAAATTGCAAGTAGAGACCATGACACGTGCACAAGATAGTAGTATTTTATTTTCTTAGACATAGGTTAGTATAGGGTGTGTGTAATAGCCCAAAAATAAATAAATAAATAAACAAATAAAAATAATTATAAAAATAGTTTCAATAATAATAATTAGTTAATTAATTAATTAAAAAAAAAAACAACAACCTTTCCCCACTTCTCTCCACTAACCTCTCATCCCCTCCTACAATTATCTCTCCTCAACCCATTCTTACACCAGACACTAACGGCGATCAGATTTACTTAGAAAAAAAAAAGAAATGAGAATGACCTTTACCCAGTTAGATTTACGTGAAGATAGATCTGATCAATAAGGTATATATTAAATCTTCATTTTCTTTTATCCTATTTTTTTTAGAAATCAGAGCCATAGTTAGATCTTCATTGAATTATTACAATTATCTAGCTTTGAGTTAGAAACTAAATGTCAATCATTTATACGATTCTAGTCAATCACGTCATATTAGTAATATTAGATTAAATTTTCATCAGCAGCCAAATGAATAGATTAAAGATAAAATGACCAAGAAAGATAGAATGACCAAGAAAACTTCTAAATAGGAAACACTAAGAGGAAAGATTTGGAAACAGAGATCGCTAGAAATAGAAATTTGGAATGCATGAGAACACAATTAAAACAAAAGCATAAAAAAAAAGAAGAGTAGGAATTAAAAACCACAAACTAAATATAGAGGGAAAGGTAAACACATAGGGTAAATACAAAGAGTAGTATAGCCCAGAATAACTTGAAATAACTGTATCTAATTTCTAATACAACCGTATGAAAAATAAGATTTTTAATAAAAATATAATTATAGATATATAAAATTTCATACTTTTAACAACGAACCAATGTAAATTAGAGAAATAATGTTGTAGAGTTCAAACCTGAAACTAATGTCATGGGCTCATATAGGTTGACTCGAATTTCAAAGGACAGAATCAAACTTTAATTAAAGAAATATTCGTGACAACGACTTAAGCTAGCCAGGTAAGTGACCTTACTATCGGCATGGTTATATTTTGATGTTGACACGTGCCCTGTGGTTATGCACGTGTCATATATATTGATATATGTGAATTATCTGTGGATCAATATGCTTCCTATATATTATGTATATGTTATAATATGTGAATTGTATGATAATAGTTATTGTACGATGTGTTCAAGGATATGTTTGAGATAGGATACAAGAAGGATGCACAAAACGAAATGTAACAATAGGAGTAAAATACGTTCACGAAACGTTACGGTTAGGTTACATACCGGAGTGATATGGATAAGAGAGATTGATGGAAGAATACGGTTAAGTTACAAGTAGAAAGGGATAGGTTTGTGATAGATTGATAGAACGATAGCGTTAGGTTAAGTTCTTATGATGATATGACTAAGGTACGTTCACGTAATGATATGTCTGTGATAGGTATAAGAACGTTGAGGCTATGATAAGTTAGAGAATGATATGACTATGAAGTGTTTACGTTATTACTTGTTTATGATATGATATATTGTGATGCAATATGTCATGGTATGATGTGTATATGATAAAATGTTATGTTAAAAGCATAGAATGTTATGTTAGGTCTCTTAAATTGTGTGTGTATACAGCATGATATAAATGACATGAATTACGATAAATGACATAAAATATAACCCCGTTAGAATTATGTATGATTTGAGAACGGAAAAATGAGAAACAATATGATATGAATGATGAACGATATCTTAAACGATATGAAAAATGATATGATATGTACTTAATGCTAGCAGGGTTGTATTAAAGGATAATGAAATTGTAGAAGTAGTGGGGACCTCATGCATATGGGGGGATACCCCTATCCCATAACGAGGGTACGGATGCATACATCCAATAGCAGGACAACGATCGTTATGCTTTGTATAGCGCTGCCGTGACGGTTACTAGTTCTAACGGCTCCCAGCATAAGGGGCTCCAAGAGTATGTCCACTGGATAAGGAAAGTGGCCCAACGGTGTGCGAACTAGCTGGTGAGCTCATACTCGCACGTATGGGCTGTGTGTAGAGTATATATGGTACACGTCCACGATTACCCGTTAGGACAGCACTGTAGGGAAAACGAAATGAAACGGAACGAAACGAAAGATAGGTCCCATCATTCCATTGCATGTGATTGTTGCATTTATCCCTTACTGAGTATCTCTTTAAATATTCAAGCCATGTGCTACTACATTTTTCAGGTTAAGGCAAGGCATTCCTGTACAACTGACGATGACATCGCAACTCGAGATCATGGCACATGCATAGGATAGTGGTATTTATTTTCTTAGACTTACGCTAGAATAGGATGTTTTAAACTTAAACGCTTATTTATTTTATTTTGGGTCTTTTGTTGTGTCGTTTTAAAGATGTTTTCGAACCATGTAAGTCCATGACTGTATTTTAAGTTAAAGGTTATGTTTTATGGAATTTAAATGAAGTCTTCCACATTTAATGTTTATGGTACGTATACAGTAACGACCTTAAATTAAGTATAAAATTTTGGGTCGGTGTTTTACTTTTGATGTTTTAATTATTTTTTTTATTTATTATTTCCTTATGTTGTCTTGAAGATGCTTGCAAAGACCTAAATTTATGGGAGTATTTTGAAAAAGTTTTAAATGTTTAGTTCCGTATAAGAGCATAGAGTACTATGACAGTAGAGAATTTAGGTTACTAGAAATCTAGGATTGTTACAATCTTTCATCCAACAAAAGTAAAAGAGTGGTCAGATTCTAGATTATATTACCCGACAACGAGATTAATTAAATATTGAATTTCTTATGTGTTTGTATGGTTACTTTTGCCTTAATCATTATCAACAAAAAGATCATTATAGGGTAGGTTTTGCTGGATTTAAACACTCATCTAAATATAACATATTTTAACTTGGATGTAACAACTTTCTATATGTATATTGCACCCTATTGAACTGGTATACATTTAAATAAATAAGAGGTTTAGATGGTATAACTGGTGAATCTTTATTGTACACCAACTTGATTTAGCTATATATATATATATATATATAAAACAAAACAAAATGGATTTGTGAACAAATAAAAAGTTATCAACTTAAACTAAAAAAGTAAATAAATAAAATGAAGCCAAAAATGAATTCTCAAAACATATTTTGTGTGGTCGTATTCCTTGCTTTTAAATAAAACATAATTATTAGCTCATGTTTTGCACAATCCTAACTCAAAGATATAACGTCCATTCTCCCCATGGGAAGTTGCGATTTGGAATCATAGGAAGGATTCAACTCTGTTGGCTCACTGCAAGTCTAAAGACAACTATTTAGGCCAAAATGAAATTTGGCCTTGGAGAGAAATACTCTTGGACCTTCAAAGAAAATTTTTGGCAATCAACACGGTTTTTGTGCAATTTTTTGGCAGTAGAAGACAATGGCATTTCCTTACGTTGTGGTTCTAAAGAACCATATCTATTAGAGTACCCTTGGAAATGATGTTGAGTTTCATCGGGTTGATTTCAACACAATTGTTGATCCAGACACAAGAAAACCCTTATTACTTTTCTATTTTAAGATTCGAGGTCAATCCTTTTAAATTGTTGAGCTAAAATGTATATTGATGATAATAAAAATAAAACACCATATAATTATATATATAATATTTTTTTTTTCCTGAAAAGATACAAGTTGTAAGGATCGAGCTGACTCGATGACTTCATAAAAGACAGAAAATTTTTAAAACATAATATATATTATATCAAAAAAAAGTTCATACATAAGTTTTTAAAACACAACCTAGCAGTTAAGACACAAAATATGGAATGGACACAAAACATTTTAAAATAGAAAGGTTGAGGACGACGGGTGAAACTTGTCTATAACACCTACTCCAAAGTTCGCTCCCAACCTTGAATAGCTCCTTATTACCTGAAAGATATGAAAAATAAGGAATGAGTACAAAGACTCAGTAAGTAGCCTATTTGTAGGCTCTTAATTGTGTCCTTGATATGCCAGAGTATCACACTCTTTCTTTTCTTTTTCTTGTTCTTATTGTAAGTATTTATGCTCTTTAGTTCTTATCCTTGACTTGTGGATTCATATCACGATCTATCCTGAGGACCTTGTCCTTGGATTCTTAAACTTTTGTTCTAATCTAAGGGCCTTAGTACTATAGTTCTTAGTTCTTGGTTCTTGGTCTTAGAACTTAGATCATGATCCATGTTTTAGTCATTGATCTTTGTCTTGTTTTTGGTACTTTCTAGGTTCTTGTTCTTTGTTCTGTTAAAGATATTTAGTATTAAATTATAATTTACCATATACATCATATTTGATATTTTATTATAGGCAAATATCTAAATATTTGTCGTCTTACCGTAGGTCTCTTTCCATATATTGTTCTTTCCCTTTATTACTATTTCCATATCCTTGTAATTTATTTGATTATAAATAAAGAACTTTCACACACCATTTAATTCGGGTGGTTTAACAAACATTCTAAGGTTTGTTCTCCAAGACACTTCCCCTAAGATTTACCATTACTAGTCATGAACCTGACAACCTTTGTCCAAGGTTTCATGCATTCCAAGGGACAGAGTTTCATAATATTTGGAGGTTATGTAGTTCATGAACCGAAGGTAAATTACCTTAGGGGTATTATGGTCATTTGACATCATTTCTTGGTTTACCTACTTAACCTTATCCAATGACCACGAAATTTCATATATAGTCTTAACATACCATATGCATTTGAGTTAACATGCAGCAGTTCATGCAATATTAACAAACATGCTCAACGGGAATATAACGTCCATCTTCATTGGGAGCACATTTTCACAAGTTTTCCTTCCTACTTTATCATGCATACATATAGTATCACATTCTCACTCTAAAATGATTTCAGAGTCAATCATATCTAGATCCCATTGATTTTTCTTAATTAATTTATTTGCATGGCTTACATGCTAATCTGGTAGGTCCGGCTAGCTAGGTTTATCAATTTTACAGCATGCATGCTTAATCCAAGCGTTTCCTACACTTACTACTCGTGGGAATCCAAATGGTTACTTTCTTGGTTAACGCGTATTTTCCCGATCTCAAGTCTCTCGCGGGTGAGGGTTCCAAAAATTATAAAATTTCCTTGATGGGTCCTAATTCACTAATAATAAGGTCAGTATTGGAATTGGGATGAAAAACAAGCAAACAGGCGAAAAACGGGTAAGAATAGGGGACTTCACGTGCTTGCACGCACAGGCAAGCTCCCCTACGCATTGGCACGCGCCCCCCACATGGAATGCACACATGCGGTAAGCTTGGGCATCACGCAAGCAGTGGCGCACATCGAACCCCAACAACGCAAACTTGCCCTTCAAATTTTTTGGGCGACACACATGGCGCACATGGAGTGGCAAGATCGTTAGGTTGGACTATGGTCGCCAGATCGGTCACGGGTCAGTTTGGTGGTTCTAGATGCTGTTCGATTCACGTGAGCATTTTGATTTTGGTTTGACCTTAACCCAAGCGTGCTGACTCGTGTCAATAGGTAGGTTGAATGCATTTCTCTAGTGAAATGCTTCCACGTGTTACTCACCAGTTCCACCGAGGTCCTTTGTACATTAGGCGAAATGTTGCGGCAATTTTCTCTCTCTTGCGTTTTCTCAATTTTCCAGATTTCATCAGTTTCATGTGTTCAAACCATTTGCTTCTGATTTTCGTAACTTTTCCCACGTAACTTGATTGACTTGGTTTCTTCACCAAAGTCGTAGATTTTTTATTCACCTACATTGACATATTTTTCTTTTATTTTTTTTTCTTGAATATAGAATGAATTAAATTCATTCAAAGATACTAAAAAAACGTGAAACTCACGTTTTCTATTCTTGACCAGTTCACCCGAACTCCGATCAAGCTCCAATTTTTGTTCGAGATTCCTTCAAGAAACCTGTGTGAATCTTCTTTTAATTATACACCTCAAAGCTTCAATCCATCATTCAAGAAATTCCTTAAATCTAGGAAAAATCAAATTCAAAAGGTCATAGTCTTACCTTTTCCATTTTCAGATTTTCTAGTCGGAATCGGCCAATCCACCCCCCAAACTCTTCTTCTAGCACCAAGAGGAGTCTTGATTCGAAGTTTCTTGCCTTCGATTCGATCTCCAATGGCAGATTTGAGGCAGCCGATTTCTCTGTTCTTCTTTTCTTTCAAAATCCCAACTTTTTCTTATCCCTTCTTCTTTTCCTCCCCTTTCTTTCGCTTTCTTGGATGACTCAACTATCCAGACTCCTCAGGCAGGAGTAGGGGCGAAATGACCTTGTTCCTATGTTGATCTTGTCCGTTTTTTTTAATCTTACAACTATCTCGAGCATAGTTTTCTTCTTCATCGATTTGAGCCTCGGTCTCTTTAGCCTACAATAAAAAATCACGACCTAATTATCATGCATATATTTGGATCCTAAGTAGGAAAACAAAGGACGTTAATACCTCTTAAGTTCAAGTGTTACAAAAAGTAACATAGTTTTTTAATATAAAAATGAAATGTCACCTATCAACTACTAAATGAAAATAATGCATACTACTATCTTATCTTGACTTCCATGGCCATTCTAACCTTCACCATCATCCGTGCAGGGGCACTTTCTCTATAATGACCCTAGATTTATACTAACCTAAAGTGGCTAATGTCATCATAACATACTCTCTTATGCAAAAATAAACATTTAAAAATTCATCATAAAGTAAAACAAATGAAATATTAAAATTAAAAACATCCTATACTTTCCTAAAGTCTAAGAAATGAAATATCACTATCCTATGCATGTGCCACGGTCTTTACTTGCAATGTCGTCATCAACCGTATAGAGGTGTCTTGCCTTTACCTTGTTAATCATTTTCTGCAATCACCCCGTAGAGTGACCATTAGTGCATGGTTACCCGATACACACAGCGTGTAACCTTACCACATGAAAATCAACATCCATCCTAACTTCTTAAAATGATTATCAATGGTTGGTTACCCGAAACACATTGCGTGTAACCCTTACCTTGATAACCATTTTCTGAAATCACCTCGTAGAGTGATCATTAGTGGCTGATCACTCAAAACACACAACATGTAACCCTAACCACAGGGTCCTTAATCATCAAAGGTAACATGCATGCATTATGTCCCAAACTGTTTATTTTCATGAGCAACCATACATTATGTCACACAACTCATATCAGATATATTTTCAATCCTCAAACATAATTATGCATGCAATAGGTCTCACAACATTTATTTTTATAGTCAACATCTATCGTATCACACAACACTCAACCCTACAATACCAAACATATTCAACCCCTGTAGAAAAGAAAAAAACAGTTAAGTTTCAATAGGAAGACCTCTTACTTGGAGAGCTTCTTTTCTAATCGACCCTATAGATATTGGTCCAACTTCGACTTAGATCGAGCCTACATTTAAACACCCAAGTTTAACCAACCCAACTTGACATGATACAACGACTCCTACAAATCATAGAGTTTTATTGCTTACCTTCTTCCTACGTAGAGGTTGAGTCAAATTCGAACTATTCAGAAAAAAACCACATTGTAACTTCGTTGGTTGGTGCATTGTACCTTGGTTACATTTACTCCTCCAAATAGTGGTTCTAGCGATGACGACAGTGTTCAATTCGTGATGGCGATGACAATTCGATGCGCGATGGTGACTGGTCGTGGCAGCGCGGGACGACGTGGGCGATGGTGACGTATGACAGCGTGAGCGATGGACGGGAACGATGATTTAAAGAAGAAGATGATGATAAAGAGGAAGAACAAGGTAGCGGCTAGGGTTTGTGAGTGGCAGCCTCGACTTAGGCTTCGTGCTCTATTACATGGGTGGCTGGCTTTTGTGGCTTTACGTAGCTGAACCCCAAGGTTTATTTTTTTTTACTGTATTGGGCTTGGGCCTAAGGTTTAATTTTTAATTTATTGAGCTTGGGCTAGGGTTTATGTAGCTGAACCTAGGGTTTATTTTAATGTATTGAGCCTTGGGCTTTACACATCCAACCATGTCTGGAATTGGAAAGAGTCCAAGGTCAAGTCATAGTTTTAAAGGATATGTCCCATCATTAAATGTGTGTATTGCATTACTAATCCCAACAATGGGGTAACTTATTTAGTATTTCTTAAAATATTCAAGCCACAAGCTACCCTTATTTTTCACGTAAAGGTAAAGCGGTCCTGCATAGGTGACGGTGAATTCTGAAATTACTATGGAAGAAATCATGATAGAGAAGTAGTATGTATTGATTTTCATTTAGTAGTTGATAGGATGATTATTTAATTTTTCATGTTCAAAGACTATGTTAGTTCTATTTTCTTATTTTAAATTAAACGTGTAAGTTCATGGCTTCATTTGTAAATATTTTATTTCAAACTTCCACATATGTTATTTATGGCATTCATGTGATGATGCCTCTAATTTAAGCAAGAATATTAGCGGTGTTACATTACTGAGTGTGATGTGTGATGAAAGAATGAGGATTGTCCTACATGATTTATTACGCCACGAAGAAAAATATGTGGACCTCAAGCATATTTGTATGTTCACGTGCACCAGGATACTTCCCCTTTATGATGAAATATGGATGCGTACACTATGAGACAAAAATGATTACCAAAGGAGCTAGTCCAACCAGTAGGCTTAGAGGGTGCGCAAGCCCACCTAGTGGGCCCATGCTCGCACATGTAGGACGTGTGTAGAGAAGTACCACATATCCAATTTTTTCTGATTGGAAAGTCGGCTGTGTTTGCATTCACCAACCCCAATATTGGGTCACTTAAGGAGTATTTCTTAAAATACTCAAGCCTTGTGTTATGCTTAAATTTCAGGTAGAGGCAAGACACCTATGTATGGTTGACGACGACATCGCATTAAAGATTACAGAATCTTTGTTAGTGTAGTTGCATTTTCACTCCTTAGATATTACGTTAGATTAGACCATTGTTTTAATCTTTTCTTTAGTTTTATTTATATTTCATATTGAATATTTTTCATTGTTATATTTTAAGGCTCTTCATGCAAACGTATAAGTCCATGACATCATTTTATTAATTATTTTAAAGAATAGATCTGCATAAAATGGTCAGGTCATGCATATGGTGTAACAACAATAAAAAATAAAAAATAATAAAAAAGGGAAAAAAAAACCTACTAATCTCCTCTCCCGGCCAACCTCTCACACACCAATTACAATTTATTCACGCATATTACAATTTTGAAAACTTGTATTCATATACAATTTTTTTTTCTTCATAATGGAGAACAACAATGCACTTCATTATCAAATATATTTCATACCAAAAAAAAAAAAAACAACCTTTTTGTGTTCTCCCATTATTTTTCATTTGTTCCTCAAGGATAATTCCACCAAAAGGAGATAATAAAAAAGCTTCTCTATCTTTTATAGATCCACTTGTGAATCAATTCATCAACATTAGCAAGAAAGTTTCTCAAGTAAATTCCATCATCTTTAGCCGTCCAAATACAAGTTCCTACAATTCCATGTTTGCACCTATCACGGAGCCATAAGTGCTGCGTTTTAGGCCAAAAGCTTTCAAAAGAGACATATGCATGTGGTGTCTCCAATTTGCACCAATAGAGGGTTGTTCCCCAAAAGTTAACCAAATGATTAAGCAAATGATGATACCCCAAGTCATCGTCTTTAGACTGACAATGCACAAGCAGCCCAAGTTTGCTTAGCCCGTTAACCACATGAATGTAATATCTAGAAGGTCCTGGTGGTGGTAACGCGACCCTTGGAACCTGAGTCCCAACTAAGCCACCGTGAAAAGAAAGAAAACGACAATATTCTTTATCATTTCCTAATCAACCTTCAGCTTAACTACCAATTTGTGTTGGACATGTGAATAAATATACTTATAGTACATGCAAGAAACTATGTAAATGCATGCTATGGTTGTAAAAAACTTAATCATTTAACTAATTTCCGTTATTTATTAGATTTTCAATAACAAAATTCCTTGAATAGATAATAGTCATTAGCCCAAGAATAATAAATATTTCATTTATTTTTAAAACAATTTCATAAAATGGACAACAAAATATGAATACTTTCCGGTAGAAAATATAAAATAGAGAAAGAAATTCATAGATTACCTATGGTATAGCACCCAAGTCCAACAAGGTACTAAATTCCCCATTTATTTTTTTAAGTTGAACTTTCAAACTTTTTAGGAGGACCTTTGAAATTTTAAGGTGAGGTAGAATAGATCAGTTCAAAAAATTCTAGAACTATAGTTTCAAATAGGAATTGCGCAAGACTTCTTTCACAAGAATTACTCAATGCCTGTTGGGAGAACAATTATGGGGTTTTGATTTCATCATGTCACACCCTGAATCTCTAGGAAAATTTTTGCCAATCAATGTGTATAAAATAAGAGAGAAATCAAAATGTGTATTAATATATGCCAAATTCATCTAACGAGGGAAGGGGGAACGAGATACATGATTCTCCAAGTCCATAATTCCTCTATTACTTCTAAACTCTAGAGTACCCTCTCGTCACGATTAAGCAACCTACTTGTAGTCTCTCATCACATCCTTAACCTAGCAGGAAACCAATTGTTTACTTTTATCCCTAGAGTTTCCACACTCTTGATACAAAGACCTGGGCAGAAAACTTAGCCTTTGCAATGGTACAAGGTGGGGAAGACCATGGTGAGTGTTGGTCTGCTTGCATCCATGGGAGTGTTATTTGGTGAACCTATCCCACAGGCCATGAAGTAACCTATGGTGAGGGAGTGCTACCCCTCTGTACATGCCACCTAAACAAGTTACTCACATGATCAATGGCCTTTCATAGGACGGATCCTACGTGCAGGGTAACTACTACCTAGCCTCGTGATTAATGTCCTAAACACGACGTGTCCACAATGCAATGTAGTCGATCTACTACTGAGTAACAAGCCTTGGACACAGAATTGTCAGGTATTTGGCTAGTGCCGTAAATCCCTGGGGGAGTGTCTTGGAGAATAAATCAATAACAGAATAAATACCTAGAAAGTACCAAGAACAAGAGAAAGATCTAGGTCTAGAACATGGATCAAGACCCTAGTTCTAAGTACAAGAACCAAGAACCAAGAACCATGGTACTAAGGCCCTTAAAGGATGACAAAGGTTTTAGAATCCAAGGACCAAGGTCCTTAGAATAAATCACGATAAGAACCCGAAGTCAAGAACAAGTGGGCCTAAGTACTTACAATAAGAAAGAAGAACAAGACAAGAAAGAGTGTGGTATCCTAGCATATCAACGATACGATTGAGAGCCTACAAGCAGGCTACATACTAAGTCTTTGTACTCATTCCATATTCTCCATTTTTTTCAAGTAAGGAGCTGGTCGAAGTCGGGAGTGGAATCTTGGGCAGGTGTCATAACCCGTCGTCCTCAACTCTTTTGCTTTAAAATGTTTTGAGTTCATTTCTTATTTTGTGTTTTAAATATTGTCATGCTGTAAATTACTTATGTTCGCATACTATTTTGTTATAATATTGTCTCACCCTCTTATCCCCCTTCATGATTCCAATGATCTCAAACCTCTAAAGGTATTCAATCCTAAGCCTGGACCAACAAATCTACGTGCTTACCCTAGACAGTACTCGATTCTTTTGCTTATTCTCAAAATGGAGGGATCACACAATCATTCACCAGGAGTCACACATGCTCAATAGGGCGATAACATCCATCCAGCACCCAGAGTGCTGATAAATAAACATCTCATCCACTGTCATAGCATGATTACATACACCAGTAGTAAAGTATATCAAGACAGTATACTGGGTAAGACAAGAAATTTCAACAACTAGCAAGTCTGTTTTCACTCTTAGTAACTTTCTTAGGTAGTTGTTAATCAAGAATAGCTACCTAGGATTAATTTTACTAGCATGCATTCATAAGCAAACGAATTGTACAAGTACTGCTTCGTAGATTTTCATGTTGTTACTTACAGATTTGTCGTGTGCCTTCTCGAGCAGGATTACAAGACAAAAAGAAAGTCCATACACGCGCTCACGTGCTTTTCTAGCACCAAGGAAGTTTTCTACGTGCGCATACCATGCTATATTCAAGCATAAAAGATGTTCTCTACGCGCGTTTACCACACGTCTGGCAAAGGTACAGTCGCGGGACGCGTGTCGTTGGTTAGTGAATAGGTCGGGTAGGACACGTGGATCGAACTTCCGTTCTTTTGTACTGTTTGAGTTACAGAGGTTAGAATGGATCGTGTGCGGTTTAGCGAGTAAAGTGGTGTCTCACAACACGTCCTCGTTGACTGGTTGACCGTCATTCCTTCCACGTTGTGACACATTTCAACTTTTTGTTAATACGATTCTCTCTCGTCGCCAGCAGCTGCGTATCCACGGTCGATTCTTCCAACGTTCAATTTTTCTAGATTTCGCTGAGCGATGCATTTCAATCTATTTTTTTTATTGCTTTTTATCTTCCAAATCGTTAACTAGATATGACTTGGTTTCTTCACGAAAAATAAAGATATCGAATCAACCAATTTCATGCCATTTTTTTTAATTTTTAGATAGAATGAGACCATAATAATTGCGTTCAAATTTTTGAAAAAATATTTTTTCTTATCGAAATTATAAATCTCTCGAATTTAATTCTGAAACAAATCATGGTCGACTTTCAACACGAAACTTGTAAGAATCCTTTCCTGGAACATCGTAGTCAAATCGAACGATCCTACAGCATAAATTGACACTCATCGATCCTCTTACTAGGACTAGAGATAAATCTTTTGCCAAATTTTTCATTAAAGTGTCCAATTGGCGTCCTCTTTACATTCTTGTTTTTCCTCCTTCCACAAAAACCTAAATTCTCCCTTCCTCTCTCTTCTTTGTTTTCTATACACGCCATCCCACACCCCACGTATAATAAGGTAGAAAAAATTGATATTTATCCATGTGATGCTTATCCATGTATGCGTGATACATAAATGAAATATGTTGTGGAGGGAAGGAGAAAGAAAATGAAATAAATGTTATCTTATGAATAAAAATCATGGAACCTCGTGCATGTATGTATGTCATGTATATCGGGATACTTCCTTGTTATGTTATGCTAGTACGGATGTATACCTTCGAATATTTATGTTTGACATGTTATCATGAAGACCTTTTCTTTTATGAGGGTCCAGTGACATGTATTGTGTTGTGCCCAACAAAGTCCGGCCTAAGGGGCACGTATACCAATCCGCCTGATGGGTCCATGTGTGCGTACGTGGGCCGTGTGTAGAAAAGTACCATGCATCCAACTCTGCCAAAAAAAACACTAGTGGTGGTTCGAAACCGGTTCGTGAGGAAAAAGGAATTTGAACTACAAAAGGTTAGTACATAAACTAGTGGTGGTTCGAAACCGGTTCGTGAGGAAAAAGGAATTTGAACTACAAAAGGTTAGTACATAAAGACCTTGAGTTTTAAAACCGGTTCGTGAGGAAAAAGGAATTTGAACTACAAAAGGTTAGTACATAAAGACCTTGAGTTTTAATACTTATGAACATGCAAAAAGGAATTTGAACTACAAAAGGTTAGTACATAAAGACCTTGAGTTTTAATACTTATGAACATGCTAGTTATTTAATATACTTGATGTTCCTAGTACATAAAGACCTTGAGTTTTAATACTTATGAACATGCTAGTTATTTAATATACTTGATGTTCCAAGAGTGCCTAAAATTCAAATTGCTTCCACATGTGTTATATTAACTCCATCAATTGGTATCAGAGCAAGTTTTAGGCACTTTATTTACATTAATTTGAGCATGGTGGGTACCATTTCATGAATGAAATTTTGTGGTTGCTAAAGTGGATGTTTTTGGTTTTGGCATTTTTTTTATGCTTCCATTGTAGAAATATTGTAACAAGCCTAATGTGTATGGGCTTTAATGATTGAAGAAAGGTCGGTAATTTTTATGGAGTCATTAGAGTCCATTTTAGGTTGTAATTGATCGAAAATGGAAGAGAAAGGAAGCTGAATCGAAGAAGAAGATGGAAGAGGTGGTTCGGGTGTTTTTTCTACCGTTCGGGTAAGGTTCAACGTTTTTAGGGGTTGGTTCACCCAGTTCGTGATCCTCGGGAGTAGTTCAAGTTATTTTTAATTATTAATGTAATAATTTAGTTAGTTGCTTGCTTTAAAATGCCAAAAACCAATCCACTTTAGTGTGTTTAATTAATTATGCATTATAAATGTATGTTTTAATTAAATAGAAAATGTATATGCATAAAGTATGTCATATAGATTTAAAATCCCACCATAGGCTAAGCATGTTTCATGCATTCCAAGTATGTTATAAGTGTTATAATGTATACTATGCATGTTGAGGGTTCCGAGCCAAGCTCTCATACACCACCAGATATTACAATTTATTCACGCATATTACAATTTTGAAAACTTGTATTCATATACAAATTTAATTTTTTTTGCTTCATAATTTAAAATTTTTGGAGAACAACAATACACTTCATTATCAAATACATTTCATACAA
>NW_019268587.1:641497-673818 GCF_002738365.1 Cucurbita moschata | reverse complement strand
AAAAAAAAAAAAAAAAAAAAAAACAACAACCTTTTAATGTTATCCCATTATTTTTCATTTCTTCCTCAAAGATAATTCCACCGAAAGGAGATAATAAAGCTTCTCTATCTTTTATAGATCCACTTGTGAATCAATTCATCAACATTAGCAAGAAAGTTTCTCAAGTAAATTCTATCATCTTTAGCCGTCCAAATACAAGTTCCTACAGTTCCATGTTTGCACCTATCACGGAGCCATAAGTGCTGCGTTTCAGGCCAAAAGTGTAACACCCACTCATCGTCAACGCGATTAACAGGAGTTACCATCGACAACAATAACAAACTCTGATATCCAATCATAAAACTCAAAATATTTCTAAAAACTCAACTGACCCCCTCCTCCACCTGGAGCAGATCGCTCGGGGCGCATCACATTAGGATTCTTTGCACTACGACATACTCTGACGAGATGACCAGCCTTGCCACAGCTATAACATATCTTGTCTGCAGCATTACAAGATCCCGCATGAGTTAACCCACACTTACTACAACCTGCCCTCCCTTCACTTAAGTAAGGCCGACGATCATCTCGTTGTGGTACCGTCTGCTGTTGCGAACCCGAGGATATTTGAATAAATTTTCGTTTACCACTTGGTCGCACCTGACTGCTAGAACCCTGATTATTCCTCGGGGTGCTAGCATCTAATTTCACCGCAGCATTATAAGCCGTAACAAAATCTTGAGAAGCATGGGCAGACACGGATCCCTGTATCTCTTGCCTCAAACCTTGAATAAAGAGATCCGTCTTCTCTTCCTCGATAGCAACCATAAGAGGAACAAATCTGGATAATCGTGTGAATTCTGCCTCATACTCCTCTACTGACCTATTACCCTGTTCCAATTGCATAAAGGCTTTTCGGTTTCGCAATCTCGCTAGAGCAGGATAGTATTTCTCACAAAACTCATGTCTAAAGGCCACCCATGTGATTGGGGCTCCACCAGCCTCCATCTTCGGCTTCTTTGATTTCCACCAAAAATGGGCTGGTCCCTCCAACAAATATGTAGCACACAACACCTTATGATTCTCTGGGCAGTTGTAGAATGTAAACTTTGTTTCAATACATTCCAACCACCATTCAGCTGCCTTAGGATCAGTCCCCTTTCCTCCAAAAGTTGGCGGGGCAAGTTTCATGAAATCTCGTATGTACTCACTCTCCTCTGTCATACATCGTCGGCCATAAGTTACTACCCGCGATGCTGCCTATATCACCACAGCTGTACCAGGTACCTCTGTCAACCGTGTTGGAGGTATTACTGTCTGAACACCTACTCCTAGTGCTTCAGACACTAATGTCGTCTGGCCCGATACAGGTGCTGTTAGAGCCGCCTGGCTTCCAAGACCAGCAAGGGCTGCCAGTACCACTTGGTCCACCCGGCTCTGCACCGCCTGATCTACTCGACTCTCAATCAATGATTGTTATGCCTCCAAAGTAATCACAACAGTCGGTTGATCTCTAGATGCCGACTGAGCAGCAGGCTCCGGAACCGCCTCTGCTGGAGCAGTTCCATCTACAGGCTGCCCCTCATTTCCCGAGTCCACATTGGACGTACCAGGGTCTAAATTCTTAAATACGACCATATCTGTCACACGCATAATTAAATGGTCATCATCAATTCTTTTAAACTTTTCATACTATTCTTTCATACAATTTAATCATACATCACTTACCTAACCGAGGCGAGATATCGCTGAGCTGGACTAAAGGAATCCATACTGTCTATTCTAGACTGTTTACAGAACCTATAACCTAGGCTCTGATACCAACTTGTAACACCCGCTCATCGTCAACGCGATTAACAGGAGTTACCTTCGACAACAATAACAAACTCTGATATCCAATCATAAAACTCAAAATATTTCTAAAAACATCCAGTAAAATATTTAAAACCCGTACTTTTAAAAACTTAAAACGACCAAAGTAAATTCTTGACAACGAAAACATAATTACATAAACAGACCCAGACATGGATTCCCAGTAGTCTCTAGCTCGCTGGTCTCGTCCTCGGTTGGCCTGCATCATCTAAATCTGGAAAGAAAAGTTATAATAATTTTGATGAGTAATTAGATTACTTAGTAAGTAGCTAGCTTATCATTAAAGAGTTCATAACTAATCTTTCCAGGTGTTGTTAAGTTTTATTCATCATTGACTCCTAGTTCTCTTACTAGGGTCATCTATTCGTTAATGAGGTATCTCAGCTACCTCCAGCTAGGTTACTGACTCTCTCTCGATATGCTTATCTAGAATTTTCGGACTCGTATGTAAGACTCGCTCTCGGTCAAATACGGCCCGTCTACTAATTGCTCTGGCGGCCTGTTTATCTCATATACCAACGGTCAGGAGTACTCATGCTCCCTGACTTAGCACACAGCGCGTTGCCCAGGAACTCCGCGGGAATTAGTAGACTATCATACCCATATAAATAAGCCATAGCTCAACAACCAATAAGCATATCTTAGAGTCATAACCTTTCTATTAACATGCATAACATACTCACAGTTATTGCATGTTTTCATACATGTATCATGTTTAACACATAGAACATTCTGACAATCATTTATATCATGCTTACATCACAGGCAAGCAGTCACAATATACAATAAACACTCAATATCATCAAAGCTCATCATAACATATTAAGCTCTTAATCATGTAAACAACATACTCACATGTTGTAAAACAAGTTAAGAACTAGTTCAAAGGTCGATACGCTACTTACTTGGTTTCGAACTCCTTGTCCCCCTTGAATGTACGTTTAATAGTATTTCAACATAATTCCGTCCTATTAGACCTATATTTTATCAATTTCAACATAAGTATAGACCAATTTTGATAGGACAGGTCAAAAGGAGTCGAACGGGACAAACCGGGAGCCAAAATACCTGCTCACGCGCCCTCACGCGTCAACACAAGGTCAGGGTTCGTTTCTCACGCGCCTGATCCGCGCACAATCGCACTTCCACTCGTGGCCTCCCACGCGCCTCGCATGTCCTTCACGCGCTCGTCTTCAACCTCTCCTCCCTGCAATTTTTTTTTCCAATCTTTTTCCTTTAATACCCGTTGTGTCCCGAAGCAAAAATTTTATCTCTACCGCTAGAATTTCGTGCTGATTTCTTCTACAACTTTATAGATCTCTTAACTACGGTTCTAACAAGCCTTATTTCATAATTTATTATGCAGTATGAATCAAGATATCGAGATTTAAAGGTTCGGTGATATGGGTTTTTCTTTACCTTCAAATCACCGTCCGATTCAGATCGTGGCCGTATCCCCTTCCTCAAAGGATTCCTCAGCAACAACCCCTCTTCCTTTACCCTCGATTGATGTCCAATTTTTAAGCAACCAAAACTCGAATTCTCAAAAATTTCCTCCTCTGTTTTCTGGGTTTTTCGCTAATCACTATTCTTCATTTTTCTTCCCTTTTTAAAACCTAATCAAGGCCCTAATACGCTTCCACATCCTCTAATAATCCACTCATCAATCCCATGCCTCCAGCCTACGCGTCCGTCGCCCCTCATCCCCCTTTACAGCAGCTGCTTCGATTTTTTTCTTTTTTTATTTTATTTTATTTTATTATTTTATTATTTATTTATTTTTCTAGATTCTTCCAACGTTCAAATTTTCTAGATTTCACTGAGCGACGCATTTCAATCTATTTTTTTTGGATTTCTTTTTATCTTCCAATCGTTAACTAGAAATGACTTGGTTTCTTCACGAAAAAATGAAGATATCGAATCAACCAATTGGATGCCTTTTTTTTTTTTTTAATTTTTAGGAAGATAGAGACCATAATAATTGAGTTCAAATTTTGGAAAAAATATATTTTCTTATTGAAATTATAAATCTCTCGAATCTAATTCTGAAACAAATCATGGTCTAGTTTCAACACGAAACTGATAAGAATCCTTTCCTGGAACATCGTAGTCAAATCGAACGATCCTATAACCAAAACTGACACTCATCAATCCTCTTACTAGGACTAGAAATAAATCTTTTGCCAAATTTTTCATTAAAGTGTCCGATCGGCGTCCTCTTTACTTTCTTATTTTTCCTCCTTCCACAAAAACCCAAATTCTCCCTTCCTGACTCTTCTTTGTTTTCTATACACCCCATCCTAGACCCCTCAAATATATTTTCTTATCGAAATTATAAATCTCTCGAATTTAATTCTGAAACAAATCATGGTCTAGTTTCAACACGAAACTTATAAGAATTCTTTCCTGGAACATCGTAGTCAAATCGAACGATCCTACAACCAAAACTGACACTCATCGATCCTCTTACTGGGACTAGAGATAAATCTTTTGCCAAATTTTTCATTAGTGTCCCAAATTTTCTTTATTTGATAAATATTGAATTTTAGTTCCAAGGTTCCCTAAGGCTTCTCAAGCATTTTTTTTCCCCTTCTGCACTTGAGATTCACCCTCTATGTCAATAATAAAATCCAAAAATTTCTAAATTTAAGGTATTAAAGTAAGAGTTATATATCTGTTGTGGCTCCGGTGTTACCATTCAAATCCGTCAAGAATGAATAAAGCGTAGGCAAGCATTTCATTTTTTCAAATTTCGTTTCTTGAAATTAAGTTCTAAACTTTTAGTAGGTTCATATTGGGGGAATTTCACCCAAGATTCATACAGGAAGCTAGAGTTCATTACGATCTAAAGGCTGTATTTCATTTAATTTAAAGAAATGGTAAATTTCCTAAGTTTTAAATTCTGGACCGAATTTGCATTTTATTATTTCTTTTTGTGGCTAAAATAAACTTAAAAGAAAATACCTATGTGTACACCTAAGAAGTTACAAAATTTAGAAGAAATTAGATAGGCAATAGAAACCTCATCGTATTTCTAAAATAATGAATGTTGGCAAAAAGGGAGAAGGCATGCGTTAGACGACGTTGGCAGTAGCGAGTCTAAAGCTCAATAGGACAAGTGGCAAATGCTGAGCGGAGAGAATCGTTCAGCTACTAATTGTGACATGCATGTAGGTTAACCCGATCCCTAAACCTGGATTCGATCAAAAGCTTGCGTGTGCAACTCGTTAACCTTCGACCCTAACAAAAAATGCAACCTGAACTTGATCCAATGACTCAATGAGTAACCGAGATCTACAAAAAACCTCCATGCATGAAATTCTATGTGAAAAGCCTTTCCCGACGTGTGTAAGCGCATGTGAGTCTCATTTTGTTCGTTCGACCTCCGTTTGTCAGTTTTTTGTCTTGACTTCGATATTAACATAATTATGCTTGAATTAGGATCTACGAGAGAAATTTCATAAATTCTTGAGCTCCAAACACGTGGAATAGCTGGCACAAGAATGTAAACGTCATTCAAGTAAGTAACCACATAAACTTTAGGCAAGTAATACTTGTATAGATCGCTAGGACATGATAGCATGCGAGCATTCCTTAACTTAGGTGGTAATGTTAACGACCTCAGAAAAGCTTTCTTTTTATGAGTATGTATTGTACGTATGTCTTTTATGTATTATATGCATGATTAAAATACAAATTGAGCAATATGGATGAGTATGTTATCCATGATGGAAGAAATTACCAAAATGCCCCTATGATAAAATTTCGTATGAATGTCGTTTTCTATGCTTTCCATTGCATAGGAAATTAGAATTGGTAAGAGCGACGTGTGCTTCGCAAGCACTAGAAAATCTTGATAAGATTAGGACGCAATAGCGTGTGCAGAATCTTGATAAGGTCCATAGATTTCTAGTGGACTAAATATGATAAGAATCTTTATTATTTTTAATTTCATAATGTTTGAAATTGTCAAAGTGTCAAATTGACTTCGTCTTTCGTGGAGATTTAAGGGGATCGAAATTAAATCATGGCCACAAATGTCACTTATGGGGAGTATAAGTACCAAGAAATTGTTATGTAAAAATCAAATTCGTGGATGAATGAAATTGAGATCTCAAATTTAGACGCTTTCTTAGAAATCGAAATATCATATTTGTCATCTCTAAGTTTCAAGCAATTCTTATGGTAGAATTGCATCCGAGCCATTCAATCAAGCCTTGATTAAGTTTGATTGCGGAGTGACTCGATTTAAAACAAGGTTTCCAAATCTTGCTTCTAGATCTTCGATCGTAAGAGGTAATCTAATTCTAGCCTTATCTCTTGGTTGATCCAAATTTTGTATAAGTAGGTGTTAATTACTTGGATTCAAGTGTTCTTGCTTCAACAAAAGCATGATTTGTTGGATTGAGGATTAGCGTTGCTTTATCAAAATACCGTAGAATAGTGAGCGGTGATAAAAAAATCTAGACCTGTGTTTACCCAAAGAATTGATTAGAGGCCCCTAATAAAATAGCAGATCAATACGACTCCAAAGAATGACCAAGGTAACTATTTAGACTATGAGATGCGTGAATGCTACGCTATCTTTAGACCCTCCAATCCCTTTCCACTAGAATATTAGTACTATTGAGCTAAGCACATGCTAGTTAGCGTAGTTTGAGCTTCTATTCCGCTGAATGGCCAGTGGTCTCTTGAATACGGGCACTATGTTGTTAACCTATTCCTTAAAGAGGGAGTGTGGGATAACATGAGATAGCCTAATTGCTGGCTAATGCAGAAGTATCACATCCCCCAAATACAGGTGACTCTCTGGCCCTAAGGAAGAAACCAACCAACCTCTTTTCAAAGATGTTCATACTAGAAATCACCGTATTGCCTGATTAGAATTTTATGAGGACGTGCCTCAACCTAGGTATTCAATCCCTCACTGCATAAGCAAAGCAAGTTTCCATGGTCAAAGAATAGAAAGATGGTACAAATAAGTAAGAAAAGGTATCATCTAGGCTGTTACTTCAACTTCCTTTTACACTTTCGTAAAAGTACTGTCGAGCCATGCCTAGGCCAACTAGGATTGTGTGAACGATAGTTCATTTTGATTATCCTGCATAGTAGATCCGTCAAAAGAGGGGACGTAGGATTATGAGGGTAATCTTAATAGTTGACAAGCATAGGGGATCACTTCCCTAACCTTGGGTGACTAGATTGTCCTGTGGGTAGGGTTCGCCAACCAACCTCCCATGGATGATGAAAGCAGCCTAGCACTTACCATGCAATCCCAATTAAAATTTAGGCATGTATCTTTGGTGCAATGCATATCTTTGTTCATTTCATACATTACATAACCATTTCTTATCATTACATAAGGTGAATGTACTCTATGCTACCATACTTTCATAATATGTCACATTCGCAATTGCATAATAAGTAAACATGAAATTACAAAACGTAACATTTGTCATCATAACAACACGTCATAACATAATATGTAATTATAGAAATCACAAGGGACGACACAAGCAAGGGCCACTAGGCATCCGCCACTCGTGCTTCAAACAATTCATTGAACCAAAACAGTAGTGAAGAAACTTACCAAGGTAGCTAAGTTGAAGTCCCTAAATCGTACTTGGAGCTAGTTCAATTTTTCCCCTTGAAATCCAAGTAAACCTATGCGAGTTCACGATACTTAATTAGCACAAATCGAGCAAAATGAAATACGGATGAAAATTCAGAATACTGTTAACATAATAGAAAAGAAAAATAAAAGAAAAATACAAGAAGACAAAGGAAGAAAAAGGAGATATTGTAAAGCCAAACCGTTAACGAAAAAGAATAGAATAGAATAGAAAAAACAAAAAGAAGAAAGAAATATGGTAAGAAAATTTAAGGGAAGACGTGGGAGCAAGAATTGATTAAAAAAAAAAGGGGAAATTTAAAGAATTAAAATAAATACGGTTAATTTTAAAAATACATAGATGAAATTTAATAGAGTAAATGGTGAACATAATTAAAATTAATAGAAAATGAAGTAGATGAAAAAGAGGAAATTTAATAGAGAAAAAATTAAGGATTTTGTAAGCATTAAAAGATAAAACGGAAGAAATATCATGTCAAGAAACTCCATCAAATTTTTTCTAGTAACAATATCTTCCCTAAAAAAGTAATAATAGAAAATAAAATATTTAATGAAAATGGAATTTTATATATATATATATATATATATATATATATATATATATATATATATATATATATAACCCTCCAAGACTCGGCTCATAGAATCTCTAATGCTCACATGATGTCTAACACATTGACCATTGTAAAATTTAGAAAATTGAAATAAAAAAGGAAGTAGATGAAAAAGAGGAAATTTAAAAGAGAAAAAATGAAGGATTTGGTGAACATTAAAAGATAAAACCAGAAACTCCATCAAATTCTGTCTAGTAACAATATCTTCCGTAAAAAAAGTAATAAAAATATATGGTTAGGTTATGGGTAGAAAGGGATAGGATTTTGATAGATTGATAGAACGATAGCGTTAAGATACGTTCCTGTAACGATATGATTAAGGTACATTCATGAAACGATATCACTGCGATAGGTATAAGAATGTTAAGGCTATGATAAATTAGGGAAGAATATGACCATGAAGTGTTTACGATACGATATGAGTATGATACGACACCTGAATTACAGATATATATATATACACATTGTGATATGATATGAAAATGACAAGTGATAAATGACATGTTTATGATTTGATATATTGTGATGGTATATGTAACACCCGAACCCCAACGAGAAACTTAAAACCTAAGTTTTCTCCTGAACGTCTGAGATTTTATTGAGCATCTTAGAGACTGAATTTTAAGATGAGGTAGAAGAAAAAAATGTTTAGAAATATCTCAGGATCTCAAGAAAAATATAAAAAGAAAAATGGTGAAAGTCAACCCAGGGATAATTTGGTCATTTTGTCATCTTCCTCCTTAAGAACCTCACATGGAGGTTAGTAAAAGATAAATAAAAGAATAGAAATAAAAAGGGGAAGGAAAGAGAGGAAAGAAAAAGAAAATAGAGAGAGAAAGAAGGTTCTAAAGAAAAGGAGAAGTAACCGCTCCATCCCATCTGGCCACAAGGAGTCTGATTCCAGTGAGATTTCTTCACAAATCCTTCGCAGAACCTATAGGAAGCTTTCTGGACCCTTGAATCATTCAAAACTGTCAAGGAACGAAGAAAATCTGTAGGTAAATTCTTGAACATTTGTTTTCGGATTTTCCTCAGATCTATGAGAAATATTGAGAGTTAGATTATGATATTTGAGTATGTTAATTCAGAGAAGATTACACTCTTAATCCGTGAAGGAAGTCTTGATCGATTCAGATCAGAAATAGGAGTTCCGGCTTTCACCAAAGGATGTAAGTATTGATAATCTTGCCAACTTTGGACCAAGTTTATTATGTCTGTAGTTAGAAATAAATTACAAGAAAAATATCTATATGTAGATGGATATGAGATCTATAAATCTCGTGAAGAAATCCCGTTAATCCGAGCTGTGTAGAAAGAAATACAAAAATGCAAAGAAAATAGAAATAATCAGTTTTATGGAAAATTGCAGAGATGAGAGGAAGAAGACGAACGATGGAGGGACGCGTGTCAGGAAAGGAGAGTGCCGCGTGTCACGGTCATGCTCGTCCAGGGCATGTTGCCCATGGCCGCATGCCCATGACAAGCCAAACCCTTGTCATGTCTTTTCATTCTAGTGTTTTTCCTTTTGTAATTCTAGGGCACATGACGCCTCAAAAATATCAAGTCTAGGCCTGCTAGACTTAAAATGGCTCAGAATGTACTATACGGGGATATGACTAGTTGTCAACTTCTCCCTACCCAAGGTTATATATGCTAAGCCGTTGTTATCTTTCTCTTGTTTGCTTATATAACGTCTCTTTCCAAAATCTCTCTTTCTAAAATCTCTCTCTCCTCGTTTTCTAAAACCTTCTTTTAAAATCGAGGCTAGAGGCTCGATCATACGTCGCTTGGCCGTAGGCGACGCAAGAACAATTGGCTTAAGCTCACTTGTCGCTGGAAAGTGAGTGCCACACAATCGCTAGTCCGCTGCCTTCGAAAGCGCGATTGTGTCAAGTGGTATCAGAGCTTTGTTAGCTCCGTAACATCAAAAAGACCGAGATCATGTTGACGACAAAGTCGACACTCAAAGCACAAGCCGACCGACTTACACTAATAGAGGAGGAAATGCTGTTCCTCAAAGAAGTCCCTGACACTCTCCGGTTCCTAGAAAAGTGGGTGACCGAACTGAGTGAGAAAGTCGTAGAAGTCGACGCAATGGGCAACCGCCTGGATGGGTTGCCAATCGCAGAACTGATGTTTTAAGTGACCTCGCTCGAAGAAAGAGTTGCTCCTACGAGCAGCCCAAAACCGTCTGGTAGTCTAGATAGCTCTGTCGCGCACAAAGAGGGACATTGCGAAGAGTTCAACGTATTACAAAATACAATGATGAGTTTGTTCAATGGATTAGCTAATGAATTCAGAACAACGATCGACGACCTCCAAGAGAGGATGGCCGCCATGAGCACTCGAATTGAAGTGACCATGAAAGCCGTGGAGGGCGTCACGGCTGGGAAAACTAATGCAGGATCCAACAAACTAAGGTTCCCAGACCCTAGAGCCTTCAAAGGGAATCGGGACTCCAAAGAGTTGGAAAATTTCATCTTTGATGTCGAACAATACTTTAAAGCCACGACGGCTTGTACCGACGATAAGAAGGTGACTGTAGCCGCGATGTATCTCATAGACGACGCCAAACTGTGGTGGCGTACGAAGGTGCAAGACATCGAGGATGGATTGTGCACCATCGACTCATGGGAGGACCTCAAGAGAGAGTTGAGGGAATAATTCCTCCCCGAAAATGCAGGACATATAGCAATGGAGAAAATAGTAGCCTTGAAACACATTGGAAACATACGGGACTATGTCAGACAGTTCTCAACCCTGATGCTAGATATCAAGGGCACAGTAGAGAAGGACAAGGTGTTCTTCTTTATAAATGGGCTACAGCCATGGGCCAAAACAAAGATACATGAGAACAGAGTCCAGACCCTAGCTGCCGCAATGACCTGCGCCGAGAGACTCGTAGACTGTGGGAACAAAGCAGGATCCCAAAGAAGAACGAGACCGGCCCCAAACACTGTGGGCAAAACATATAGGCCACCAGGTCATCGAAATGGAAGCCCCAACAGACCGAGCGGATGGACGAATAGACCTCCTCAGAACAATCAAGCGGGGACATCTCGAGGGCCTTACCATCAAAAAAACCACCCGACAACGCCTTTGCAATGCATGCTGTGTAAAGGCCCCCACAAGGTATCCTACTGTCCTCATCGGGCCTCTCTCACTGCACTCCAAGTGTCCATTCAAGAGAGCAATGAGGCAAGGGTCGAGACTATGCTAGAAAAGAAGGAAGATCATGACAACCCCCGAATGGGCGCACTCAAATTCTTGTCAGCCCTCCAATGGAAAGCCGAACCGAAGGAGATAATAGAGAAAGGGCTCATGTTCGTAGATGCAACAATAAATTCTCGACCGAGCAAGAGCACTCTGATAGACTCTGGAGCAACCCACAACTTCATTGCCGATCAAGAAGCCCAAAGATTGGGACTCACCATAGGAAAGGACTCGGGGAAAATGAAAGTTGTCAACTCCGAGGCCTTGCCTATGTGGGAGTTTCCAAAGGAGTCCCCTTCAAAATTGGGGATTGGACTGGAGAGCTAGACCTTGTCGTGGTTCGCATGGACAACTTCGACGTGGTACTTGGGATGGAGTTCCTCTTAGAACACAAGGTCATCCCAATGCCACTGGCAAAATGCTTGGTGATCACCGACCGCAACCCCACAGTAATACCTGCAAGCATCAAGCAACTAGGTAATCTTCGAATGATCTCGGCCATACAGCTGAAAAGGGGACTCGCATGAGAGAAACCTACATTCATGGCCATACCACTGATGGAAGAAGCAACCACCGAAGAGACTGTCCCAGAGAAATCAAGGAAGTACTAAACAGCTATACCGACATAATGCCAGAGAGTCTACCCCAAACACTACCACCTCGTCGAGGCATTAGCCATGAAATCAAACTCCTCCCCGGGGTTAAATCGCCAGCGAAGAACGCATACCGGATGGCTCCGCCCGAGCTAGCCGAATTGAGGAAACAACTGGATGAGTTGCTGAAGGCGGGATTCATTCGCCCGACAAAGGCACCTTATGGAGCCCCCGTACTGTTCCAGAAGAAGAAGGATGGGACGTTGCGTCTGTGCATAGACTATAGAGCCTTAAACAAGGTGACGGTACGCAACAAATATCCTCTGCTGATAATATCTGACTTGTTCGACCAATTTTACGGGGCCAAGTACTTCACGAAGTTGGACTTACGATCAGGGTATTATCAAGTTTGTATTGCCGAAGGGGACGAACCCAAGACAACGTGCGTAACAAGATATGGGGCCTTTGAATTCCTAGTAATGCCCTTTGGCCTGACAAATGCCCCAGCTACTTTCTGCACGTTGATGAACCAGGTTTTCTACGAATACCTGGATCAGTTCGTCATAGTATACCTCGACGACATCGTTGTTTACAGCACAACCCTCGAGAAACACAAAGTGCACTTGAAGCTGGTGTTTGACAAGCTACGGCAGAACCAACTGTATGTGAAGAAAGAGAAATGTGCATTCGCACAAACATGCATCAACTTCCTCGGACATGTCATCAGATGTGGACAAATTAGTATGGATAGCGACAAGATAAAAGCTATCCAAGATTGGAAAGTTCCTACTTCCGTATCTGAGTTGCGATCCTTCTTAGGATTAGCCAACTACTATAGGTGGTTCGTCGAAGGGTTTTCACGACGAGCCGCCCCATTGACAGAGCTATTGAAGAAAGACCACCCTTGGTCGTGGTCGAATGATTGTCAAATGGCCTTTGAAAATTTGAAATCAACCATGACGAGTGGTCCTGTCCTCGGGTTGGTAGATGTCACAAAGCCATTTGAAATAGAAATCGATGCTTCCGACTTTGCTCTAGGTGGGGTCCTTATTCAAGAAGGCCACCCCATCGGTTACGAAAGTCAAAAGCTCAACGATGCCGAATGAAGATACACTGTCTCCGAGAAAGAAATGCTGGCTGTAGTCCATTGCCTTCGAGTCTGAGACAGTATCTCTTGGGATCACAGTTCGTAGTGAAGACGGATAATAGCGCCACCTGCCACTTCTTTGATCAACCAAAATTAACAGCAAAACAAGCCTAGTGGCAGGAGTCGTTGGCCGAATTCGACTTCAAGTTCGAACATAAAGTAGGAAAGAGTAATCAAGCAGCCGACGCACTGAGTTGGAAGGGTGAACATGCGGCCCTGTGCATGTTAGCCCATATTCATTCAAGTAAGATCGATGGATCGATGCGCGACATCATCAAGGAACATTTACATAAAGACCCATCGGCCAAAGCCGTCGTTGAACTAGCTAAAGCTGGAAAAACACGACAGTTTTGGGTTGAGGGAGACCTCCTGTTGACCAAAGGAAATAGATTGTATGTCCCAAGAACGGGGGAACTGAGGAAGAAGCTCATTCAGAAATGTCATGATACCTTATGGGCCGGACACCCTAGTGGCAAAGAACGTACGCCCTAATAAAGAAGGTGTACTTCTGGCCAAACATGCGAGACGACATCATGCAATACACCAAGACGTGCCTCATCTGTCAACAAGACAAAGTCGAGAAAGCCAAAGTCTCTGGACTCTTGGAACCTCTACCTGTGCCAACAAGACCCTGGGAAAGTGTATCTCTGGACTTCATAACACATCTCCCAAAAGTCGGGGAATATGACGCCATCTTGGTTATTGTAGACCGATTCTCAAAATATTCGACATTCATCCCCACTCTAAAATTATGCTCGGCAGAACTCACAGCCCAACTGTTTTTCAAACACGTTGTAAAGCTATGGGGCATACCGTCAAGCATCATCAGTGATAGGGATGGCAGATTCATTGGGACATTCTAGACTGAGTTATTAGCTTTCTTGGGAACAACCTTAAACATCTCCTCGTGTTATCACCCTCAAACCGATGGACAGACAGAACGGTTCAATTGCTTGCTCGAAGAATACTTACGTCACTTCGTCGACGCTCGCTAGAAGAACTGGATACAACTGTTAGATGTCGCCCAATTTTGCTTCAATTGCCAAACAAGCTCGTCTACAGGGAAGAGTCCCTTCGAAATTGTAAGTGGATGACAACCGGCCTTACCCCATATTATTGATCATCCTTATGCAGGGAAAAATCCTCAAGCTCACAACTTTACAAGAGAATGGAAGCAAACGAGAGATATAGCCCAGGCATATTTAGAGAAGGCTTCCAAGCATATGAAAAAATGGGCGGACAAGAAGCGTCGCCCCCTTCAAATCCGAGCAGGAGATCAAATTCTTATCAAGCTGAGACCAGAATAGATCAGATTTCGCAGCCGAAAGGATCAGAGACTAGTTCAAAAATATGAAGGCCCGGTTGAAGTCCTTAAAAAGATCGGGGCTACCTTCTACCGAGTGGCATTACCCGCATGGATGAAAATCCACCCAGTAATTCATGTGAGCAACTTGAAGCCCTATCATCCTGACCCAGACGATGACCAAAGGAATGCAACCACAAGACCGAGCATCGATCTGAAGATGAAAGAAACAAAAGAAGTAGAAGAGATCCTAGCCGACAGGGTTAGGAAGATAGGAAGACCTGTATGGACGATTCGTCAATTCCTTATCAAATGGAAGAATCTCCCTACAGAGAAAACAAGCTGGGAACGCGCCGAAGATCTGAACTCCGCCGCCACCCACATCGCAAGGTTTGAAAGTAATCGGTTGACGGGGTCGTCAACCAATTAGGTGGGGGAGGATGTCACGGTCATGCTCGTCCAGGGCATGTTACCCATGGCCGCATGCCCATGACAAGCCAAACCCTTGTCATGTCTTTTCATTCTAGTGTTTTTTCTTTTGTAATTCTAGGGCGTATGACGCCTAAAAAATAACATGTGTAGGCCTGCCAGACTTAAAATGGCTCAGAATGTACTATAGGGAGATATGACTAGTTGTCAACTTCTCCCTACCCAAGGTTATATATGCTAAGCCGTTGTTATCTTTCTCTTGCTTGCTTATATAACGTCTCTTTCCAAAATCTCTCTTTCTAAAATCTCTCTCTCTCCTCGTTTTCTAAAACCTTCTTTTAAAATTGAGGCTAGAGGCTCGATCATACGTCGCTTGGCCGTAGGCAACGCAAGAACAATTGGCTTAAGCTCACTTGTCGCTGGAAAGTGAGTGCCGCACAATCGCTAGTCCGCTGCCTTCGAAAGCGCGATTGTGTCACCGCGCATCATCTTAAAGATAGGACACGTGTTAGGCGTGAAAAGGCGGCGGAAAATTTACGAAAAATACTGCGTTACGTAGGGTTTGAAGATCGGCGCCCGCTACCAGATTTGTGAACCCGCGTGCGACCCAAACTCGCATCTGCCACGCGTCAGCATTGGAAAATTCGTAGGAACCCGCGTGCGTCCAGGTTCGAACACAGACCCTGCCTCTCAGTGGACCAGTCAGCCCTCGCCACGTGGTGACACACTAGCGGGCGACACCATCCCCTTAATGTGTCCGTACGCGTGCGTGTCTGTGCGCGTAGGAAATCCCTCCAGCGCGTTAGGCAAGTGAACCAACGCGTGAGATCTATTTTTATCCCAATTTAACTTCCGTTTGACTATTTTTCATCTCAGTTTTGATACTGATCTAAGTTTAACTTGAATTAGGACCTATCAAGGAAATTCCAGAATTTTTGTAACCTTTTTCGGCAAATAATTCGAGCTTGGGAAGGCACACATCAAACTATGTAAGTAGCCATTTTGATTCCCACGAGCAGTACTTGTAGGGAACCGCTAGGAACAAGCATGCATGCTACCACCCATAAACTTAGCTAGCCGGACCTAGAATATTTGTATGGAAACTGCGAAAATGAAATGATTAAGGATAGCTAGATATGAAATGTTTATTAAATCTGTTTTGATTGAGATTTTGATTAGGGTGCTTGTGACTAAGTAGGCTAGACGAGACCCTAGATTGGGGGACTTCTAGAATACCGTGCAATTAGACCCGCAAAATGATTATCAGCGGATCTAGAGCTCAGAATTCTAAACCCGATAGGTTTGTGAGACCAGGCACGAGAATCCTAGAGATACATGAATCCAAGTCTAAGCCATCAAGTTCCACCCTAGAAAGAATAATAGGTCATCACGGTAACTGTAGGTAGCCCGCTAGAGTTGAGCAGTGTAGATAGTGTCATCAGAACCTCCACTTCCCTCTCTCCTCCGATACCGTACCGTCAAGACAGAGCTCCAGTACGGAGATCGTTGAGCTTGGCAGATCCGGAAAGGGAAGTGTGACAGGTGCCCAGACCTAGTGGTGATAGCTAAGGGGTCTTCTGAACAGGACTCCTGGGCCGTAGAAACCCATCCCTGAGCGGGGGACGTGGAGCCACACATGATGACTCAATAGTTGACTGGCACACAGAGGGTCGCACCCCGAATTTAGTGGATGTATAGTCCCGTGTGAGGGTCATCAGCTAACCTCTATGGATTATGTTCAGAGAGAGTCACGTATTCAGATCCAACCATACGATCTCCTCAGATATACTTATGAGGTCGGGTCTCACCTCAAGACACTGATCATTTCACTGCTTAAGATGGGCAAACCTCCTAAGATACAGAAAAGAGAGTTGCAGCTTAGATCACTCTCCTTAGAAACCCGAGAAAGACCGTGGATACCTACCAAGATAAGGATGCGAAAAGAGCCTAAAAGTAGGTTGCTTACTGAGTATATTTTTATATTCACCCCTTTCTCCCTTTTTTTTTTCTTCAGCTACAAGTCGATACGGGGACCTTCGAGAGCTGCACTGTCACAGAGGGGTGTCGTTCCGGAGCATCAGTCCCTTGTCTGTCTTTTAGAGTCCTCTGTCCGTTTTTATATTTAGAGTCTTTTATATTTCATTTTATATTTGTAATTACTATTTGTAACATTTGACTTTGATTTTATATTTAATTTTGGTGTCCTTGATTTCCTTTTCTTGTTTTAAATTTTGCCAGATTTTTACCTTCTATTTTATTTTCTTTTTATTTTTATTGGTTTTTGATTTCGTCTTTTTAGTCACGATTCGGTCTTTCGAAGCCTCGAAAGTCTGGTCCTGACAGTATATGTTATGGTATGATAGGTATGAAATGTTACATCTTTGTACTCATTCCTTATTCTCCATTTTTTTCAGGTAAGGAGTTGGTCGAAGTTGGGAGTGGACTCCTGGGCAAGTGCCATAGAATAATCTCACCCGTCGTCCTCAACTCTTTTGTTTGAAAATGTTTTGAGTTCGTTTCTTATTTTTTGTTTTAAATATTGTCGTGCTGTAAATTCTTATGTGCGCACTATTTTGTTATAATATTGTCTCACCCTCTAATCGCCCTTCATGATTCCATTAGTCTTAAACCTCTAACGGTGTTCAATCCAAAGTCTCGACCTACCAATCTACGTGCTTACCCTAGACTTAACTCGATTCTGTTGCTTATTCTCAAAAGGAGGGATCACAAAATCATTCACCAGGAGTCACACATGCTCAATGGGGCTATAACTTCCATCGAGCACCTAGAGGGTTGATAAATAAACATCTCATCCACTATCACAGCATGATTACTTACACTAGTAGTAAAGTATATCAAGATAGTATACTAGGTAAGACAATAAATTTCAACAACTAGCTCATATCGGACTAAACCATAGAACAGTGTGACGAGTGAGTTCAAAGTGTTCGAATTCAAAATAGGGAATATGCGCTACATATATACGATATATTTAACCGCATTTTTTTTATTTACGAATTAAACAAAAAAAGAGAATCTAATCAAATATGTGTCGGAAAATATTAGGATTGGCATTTGAATTAATATTAAATATTAATTAAATAGTTTAATTAATCATTTAATATTACTTTAATTTGAAATTAGTTATTCAAATTAATTGTTGAATTAAAATGAAGAAAGTCAAAATGAACTTCATTTAATGGAAAAATCCATGTTAGTGGAATTTTGAGGTGTCGAAATTTGGTTTAACTAAACTTGCATGCTTGCCAAATAAACCCCACAAATTTTAGTGGAATTTTGAGTGTCAAAATTTGGTGAACTCAAACTTGCATGCTTGCCACATAATCCCAAACATTTGAGTGGAATTTTGAGTGTCAAAATTTGGTGATCTCAAATTTGCATGAACATGCAAACATAACTCTATAAATAGAGTGATCATGGTACATGGAAGAGCTTCCTTGGTGAAAAACCTTCAGAAAAACTTTTCACAAACACTCTCTTCATATATACAAAATCCCTCCCAAGTTTAGTCACTCACCGGATTCCACAATCCCGTTCTAAGGCCGGAGGATAGTGGTGAAGACACTAGTGGTGGTTCGAAACCAGTTCGCGAGGAAAAAGGAATTTGAACTATAGAAGGTTAGTATTCAAACTCATTAAGTTTTAATACTTATGAACATGCTAGTTATTTACTATAATTGATGTTCTAAAAGTGCCTAAGATCCAAATTGCTTCCGCATGTATTAACACCATCAGTCCTCTTGCGTGAGCTCGAGATCTTGCAAGCACGAGCGCCTAGCCTGTGGTGTGACAACATTGGTGCCACCTATTTGAATGCAAATCCAATCTTTCATTGATGGGCGAAGCATGTTGAGGTTGATTATTACTTCGTTCGTGAACGAGTATCGACTCGTCAGCTTGATGTGCAACTCATATCTTCCATAGATCAGCTCGCCGATATCGTGACAAAGTCACTGCCAGCTCCTTCTTTTAGTAGTTTTAGGCACAATCTAAACTTAGTGGTACATCGTCAAGATTGATAGGGGGGTGTTAAACGTAGAATAAGTCATATTTGTACATAGTAAGATAATCTACTGATTTCCAAGTTTGTTACCATGGACCAAGGAGAATCTACCGATTTCCTGGTTTGTTACCTTGGATCTAGGAGAATCTACTGATTTCCTGGTTTGTTACCTTGGACAAGTAGAATCTACTGATTTCCTGGTTTGTTATCTTGGACCAAAGACCACCATGTAATCTTCATTGTACAAATCTATAAATACATAAGGTCGTGACTCATATAGGTCATAGTGTTATTCAATCTAACAACTACCAGACGAGTTACGTGTGTCGGAAGTTCGCTTACCGTTCTCGAACGATTCTCAAATTTTCGCCATCAGATTGAGATTTTGGCTAAACTTCTTCACATATCGTGTGGAGAGTTGTTCCTAGGTGAATATATCAACATTTTAGGACTCAATTCACATAGGAAAATCTCAGATCTGAAAAAGTTTGTTCACGGGTCTTACCTCACGAAACATTCTCAAGCCTTGATGCAAATGAACCTTTACTTCTCATACCTCTCTTTTCTCTAAGGAGTGGTCCCTCGTTGGCAAAAAATGGATTCTTATGGCGGTTTTTGATAGGATCTCTTGCAGCTCCTTCTATTTTTTCTCTCAACCTTTCCCTCTGACTCTCTTTCTTTTTTTTAGGTAAACTGATTTGGTCTTTGGCCCCCTATTATGGCTTGAGGGGCAAAATGACTTGGCCAACTTTCTTTTCTTTTCTTTTCTTTTTCTTTTTTGTTGAGGTGTTACATCCACCTTCCCACGAAGATTCATGGTTGTTGGACATTTGTGGAGGTAGATCTCATTTCCTCAAAAACTCATTTTTTAGATCTCTTTTTTCGATGGTGATACCTGTGATTCGCGACGTGTGTTCACTCTGGGGGAAGGTATAAAGGTCGGTGAGGGTTTTGTCGGTTTGATTAGGGTGTTTAGGGGCTGTAACATCCATGTTGTCTTTTGTCTAGGAGCTTTCACTTGTTGACAAACTAAGCACTTGATCACAAACTCAACCACGTCCCTCTTCATGCTCTTCCACTAGAAATGTTGTTTTAAATCTTGGTACATCTTAATAACTCCAGGGTGCATGGAAAATGGCAAGTTGTGAGATTCCGTCAATATTTCTTTCCTTAGCTCCTCTATTTTTGGGACACATATGCGTCCCTAATACAATAGCCCTTCATCTAAGCACTTCGAGAATCCATCTACTGGACTCTCGTCTAGCTGGCTTAGGACTTTATGTAGGTTTGGATCTTCTCGTTGGGAGGTAATAATTCTCTGCCTAAGCGTAGGTTGTACTATGAGTCGGGCCAACTGTGCTATGACTCCCTCGGTCGCTAGAACTATGTTGACTCACTCGAATTCTCTTTGTACCCTTACTTCCCTTGTAATAAGAGCCAACGAGTGGACCGTCTTTCTACTAAAAGCATCTGCGACCACGTTTACTTTTTCAGGGTGGTACTAGATATCTACTTAACTTAATAGTCCTTCACCAATTCTAACCATCCTCTCTTCCTCATATTTAACTCTTTCTGGGTGAAGAAATATTTTAAACTCTTGTGGTCGGTAAAAATTTGAGTTTTCTCTCCATACAAGTAGTGTCGCAAAATTTTCAGTGACAACACTACAACGGCGAACTTTAGATTGCAACAACCTTGTTGTATTGCATTAATACACATCTCACTCCTTTCTTGGAGTCGTCACTATAAATCATGTACCCTTCTGGGCTCTCGAGTACCGTGAGTACTGAGGTGATTACCAATCTCTCTTTCAGGTTCTAGAAGCTTGCCTCACAAACATCATTCCCTATAAATGGTACCCCTTTTCTTGTTAATTGTGTTAAAAGCAAGGCTATCCTAGCTAAGTCCTGCACGAACCTTCGATAGTATCCCGCCAATCCTAGGAAACTTCTTACTTCTGTTACTATAGATGGGCGTTCCCACTTTCTTACCGCTTCTACCTTGGTGGGATCTACCGATATTGTGTCCTTTGTCACCATGTGTCCTAGGATAGAGACTTGTCATAACCAAAATTAGCACTTGAAGAACTTGTCGTACAACTTGTTCTCTCTCAGGGTTGTTCAGACTTTTCAGCGGTGTTCCTGGTGTTCTAGATGTGTCTCCGAGTACACTAGGATGTCGTCAATGAAAAACATCACAAATGTGTCTAGACAGTCTTTGAATACTTGGTTCATCAACTCCATAAACACAGTTGAGGCATTGGTGAGACCAAGTGACATCACTACGAACTCTTAGTGACCATACCTTGTCCTAAACGTTATTTTTGGTACGTCTTTTTCATTGATCCTAATTTGGTGATAATCAGACCGAAGGTCTATCTTTGAAAATACAGTTGGCTCTCTGAGTTGATAGAATAGGTCTTCTATTCTAGGCAGAAGGTATTTGTTTTTTGCGGTTCTCTTATTTAGCTCTCTGTAATTGCCGCACAGACGCATGGTTCCATCTTTCTTCTTAACAAACAACACTACCGCACCTTAGGGGGGATATGCTAGGTCAAATGAACCCTTTATCCGGTAAGTTTTGTAACTACACCTTGAGTTCTTCAACTCTTTTGACGTCATGCGAAAGGGTGCTTTGGAAATAGGCCCAGTTCTCGGCTCGAGTTCGATGACGAAGTCGACCACTTGGGAAAGGGGTATTCCTGGTAGATGTCCGAAAATACATCTAGGAACTCGTTTTCTATTGACACGTTTTCTAGGGTCTTTTCTTTTCCTCTTACGTTTACGGCACATGCTAATATAGTCCATCCGCCTTGTTGGACTAACATTTTTTCTTTCATCATCGAGACTACCTTGGAAGTAATCCCGATACTTGTGCCTTTAAATTTGAAGGTAGGCCCTGCCGGTGGTAAAAATTTTACTTTCTTTTTACGACAGTCTATACTAGCATGATTTTCGGCTAGCCAATCCATGTCTAGTATGATGTTGAAGTTCGTCATGTTTACTACTATCATATCAACGCTTAAAGTTTGGTTCCCTATGATTACTTGACTATTCTTTACTCTATTCCTAGCTACTAAGTCTACCCCTGCAGGGGTGCTTATAGACATTTCATGCAACAAGGGTTCTAATTCGAACCCTGCTTGTACAACAAAAGACATAGAAATAAAGGAATGCGTAGAACCAGAATCAAATAAGGTAAAAATGAAATGACCTAAAACAAATAGTGTACCTGTCACCACGGCGTCGGACTTCCCAATATCCTTGCTCCTAGATGCATAAGTCCTAGCTTGAGCTGACGGTGGTGCTGGTTGTTTCGTCAACTCTACATGTGTATTTACTACTCTGTACATTTCCCATACGTGCAAATATGGACCCACGAGGGGGTTTGCACACCTTTTGGGCCTCGTACTTGTTGGGTTAGCGTCTCTAGTGCTATTGTCGGACAACCAAAAGGAGTAACAACCATCGTAGCATCTTGTTAAACTGACGATCATTTTCCTTTTCAAAACTACACGTTTATATTAATACTAAGGAAAAAATATCTCGAAGCATGTGACATACCATTATGCATGAGATCCCAACTTTTTCACATTAGTTAAACCATGTAAGACAACCCCTTCCATTTTCCTTCCTATCATATTATTTTATAGCGAAGTCTAGGGATGTGTATCATGTCAAAACTTTTTACTGCTTATCATTCATGTAATACATCGTATTATATCATGTCATGCAACACATTGTAACCTTCGACATATCGTATAGTTCCATACGTCATATCATTCAACATATCATATAGTTCAACATATCATATCATAGACATATATCATATCATCAACCATATCATATCATAAACATCTCACACATATCAAACATATGACACGTGTAGAGTCATTGAGCATGTGTCATCTTATATAACACAAACTTCTACCATGCCTTTTGTAAGACCACTTACATGGATGACCTTGGTCGACGTTCTATCTAATACTCGAATACGCTTGATTTCATCCCTCAAAGTTTGATTCAAGTATCGTAGAGATATTTCACCCTATTAAAACATTCACCTTGTTTCATTAGAAAATTCTTTCCTAACCTAATTTAACTTCAATTGAGAAATTGAACATGGTACTCACCTTTCCCTTAAATAAGACCAAATTCAGCTTCGAGAGGGTCAAAAACATTCAAATCGTTCTTAAAACATCTAACCCAAATCAAATGACTTTTTTTTAGCTGTTAGAGACTAGCAAAGTTGAGCCGAGTGCGCCAGTGGCTGGGGACAAGACACATGTCGGTAGTGAGCCAATGCGTAGGTTGCGATTCGGGTAGAAGCGCAGACTTCAGGTTAGAAAAGTAGAGAGTAGGTTAAGTCATTATCAACCAAAAGATCCTTGTAGAGTAGGTTTTGTTGGATTCAAACTCTGGTCCAAATATAACATATTTTAACTTGAATGTAACAACTTACTATATATAATACACCCTATTAATTATTACATATATGATATATATTTAGATAAATAAGGTTAGAAAAGTAGAGAGATTTAGATTGTACAAACTGTCAATTTTTATTGTATACCATTTTGACTTGTGAACAACACAAAATGGATTTGTGAACAAAGAAAAAGTTACCAACTTAAACTCCCACAAAAAAATGAAGCCTCACAACATATTCGGTCTCATCATATTTCTTGCTTTTAAATCAAACATGATTATTAGCTCATGTTTTGAACAATCCGATTTAAAGATACAACGTCCATTCTCCCCATGAGAAGTTGCAATTTGGAATCATATGAAGGATTCAGCTCTCTTGGCTCATTGCAAGTCTAAACACAACGATTTTTACTTATCTTATTTTTAATATCTAATCAAATTTCATTCTATTAGAATAAAAATGGATACATTCAACAGGTTTTATTACGGGACATGATCTGCTTTACAGGAGAGGAGAGTCAAAAGGGTAAAGCTACTTCACAGGAAGAAAAGAAGAAGAGAATGAAAGCGAAAACTAGGCTAACATGAAATCGGCTTTGGAGAGAAATACTCTTGGACCTTCAAAGAAAATTTTAGGCAATCAACACGGTTTTGGTGCAATTTTAGCAGCAAACACGAACATGCTTCTGGTGAAGTATTTTGGCCAGAAATGGAAAATTGGTTTAGTGATCAATGTTATAATAGTATTTGTACATGGGCAACAGAAGACAATGACATTTCCTTACGTCTTGGTTCTAAAGAATCATATCTATTAGAGTACCCTTGGAAATGATGTTGAGTTTCATTGGGTTGATTTAAACACAACTTTCAAGGATGTCAAGTTTCATTGGGTTGATTTCAACACAATTGTTGATCTAAACACAAGAAAACCCTTATTACTTTTCTATTTTGAGATTGGAGGTCAATTCTTTTGTACTTGTTGAGCTAAAATGTATATAGATGATAATAAAAATAAAACATGATATAGTTATATATATATATTTCTTGGAAAGATAAGTTGTAAGGACCAGGCTGACTCGATGACTTCATAAAAGACGGAAAAAATTTTAGCGAACTAAAACAAGAAAATTTAAAATATAATATCTATTATATCAAAATAAAGTTCATACATAAGTTTTTAAAACACAATCCAACCATCGAGACACGAAATACGGAATGGACACAAAATATTTTAAAATAAAAAGGTTGAGGACGACAGGTGAAACCTGTCTACGACACCTACTCTAGAGTCCATTCCCGACCTTGAAAAGCTCCTTATTACCTGAAAAATATGAAAAATAAGAAATGAGTACAAAAACTCAGTAAGTAGCCTACTTGTAGGCTCTTAATCGTGTCCTTGATATGCTAGAGTATCACACTCTTTCTTTTCTTTTTCTTGTTCTTCTTGGAAGTACTTAGGCTCTTTAGTTCTTATCCTTGACTCGTGGGTTCATATCATGATCTATCCAGAGAACCTTGGTCCTTGGATCCTTAAACTTTATTTATAATCTAAGTCCTTCTTAGTACTATGGTTCTTAGTTCTTGGTTCTTGGTCTGGGAACTTAGATCTTGATCCATGTTGTAGCCATTGATCTTTGTCTTGTTCTTGGTACTTTCTAGGTTCTTGTTCTCCTCAGGTTCGTTCTCCAAGACACTCCCCCTAAGATTTACAGTACTAGTCATGAACCTGACAACCTTTGTCCAAGGTTTCATGCTTTCCAATGGACAGAGTTTCATAATATTTGGAGGTTATCTAGTTCATGAACCAAAGGTAAATTACCTTAGGGGTATTATGGTCATTTTATATCATCTCTTGGTTTACCTACTTAACCTTATCCAATGACCACTATCCTATGCATGTGTCACAGTCTGTACTTCCAATGTCGTCATCAACCGTATAGAGGTGTCTTGCCTTTACCTAAAATAAATGTAGCACACGGTTTTAGTATTTTAAGAAATACTTAGTAAGTGACCCCACTATTGGAGTCTGGTAATGCTAACACATGTAACCCATGATTAGATGTGTAGTACTTTCCTACACATGACCCACACGTGCGAACGTGAGTCTCCAAGCAGTTCATACCCATAGACCCATCATAGTCAGGCTAGTTGTCCGTAACTGATTATTTGGACGTTAGCAGACCCTCGAGTATCATACGAGGCATGATCATGATGATCATCATCGTAGTGTACGCGTCCATACTCATCATCATAAATGAGAAAGTAACCAGATGTATATGACTAAAATATGCATGAGATCCCTATAGATTTCATCTTTAAATTATTTTATGACACAGCCCGATACATCATTCACACATTACCATAGGTAACATGCATGCATTGGCCTTCATACGTTCATCATCATTAACATCGATTGGGGTTGTGTCTTAGAAAACCTGTAGTCATAATACATCGTGGCATCTAATACCTCTACATCAACTTAATATGGAATATCATCATATTAAGTCATCTCATAATCAAGCAACTTATATCATCATGTTATAATGTATCATCATTATAATGTTGTTTACTGTTGAGACTGATTTTTTCACTCGATGACCTAGGTAACTCGATCTTAATCCTGAGCTAACTATGAACTCCTGTTTATTCAGAATTATCCTTAGATTTTCATGGGTGAGAGTGGCCTGATTTCGTCGACTCAATAAGCGTCCCATTCCAGGGGTAAGACTGGTTGAATAATTGGGGACATAGGGTGTAAGATGGAACTCTCTCCTACCCGCTTTTAGATATAGTAGAGAGGTTGTTCCCTTAAGTACTGACTCCAAGTCTTGAACAAGGGGCCCCACCCTCTCATTGACCCGAGAGGGATTCGGTTTTGTGGTTGAACCACAAACCAATTGTTCATTAGAGGATCAGTGGGACTTAAGGAACAAGGAGTAAGTTTAGGGGTAAAATGGTAAATTGACCCAGCTCTAGTTACGAACAACCTGTGAAGGATTGACTTACTAATCATGGTTATATCAAATGGACAGAAATATATCTATAGTGGGGAGGCTATAGTGGAGTGTCCTAGTAGTTGACGAATTTTTGTTAACAAGGTTAATGAGTTTAGCCGGTTAATCTCGGATCGTTGGATCCCATAACCTGTAGGTCCATTAGGTCCCTCTACTAGCTCATATCGGACTAAACCTTAGAATAGTGTGACGAGTGAGTTCAAAGTATTCGAATTCAAATTAGGGAATACACGCTAAATATATATATAATATACATTTAACCACATTTTGTTTTAATTATGAATTAAACAAAAAGAGATAATTGGAGAAATTTAAATAAGATTTAAATATTTTAATTATGAAGAGAGATTCACAATATGTACATTGGGATTGGCATTTTATTTAATGTTAAATATTAATTAAATTGTTTAATTAAATTGTTTAATTAAACCTTTAATATTATTTTGATTTGAAATTAATTATCTAAATTAATTGTTGAATATCAAAATTTTGTTTAACCAAACATGTCACAAATTTGAGTGGAATTTTGAGTGTCAAACCTTGATAAACTTAAACTTGCATGCTTGCCACAGAATCCCACAAATTTGAGGGAAATTTTTAATATCAAAATTTGGTAATCTCAATTTTGGATGAACACGCAAATATGACTATATAAATAGAGTGATCAACTTACTGGAAAGTTGGCTTCAAAAAAAATTGAGAAAATCTCTCAAAACTCTCTATTTACCTATACTAAATTCCTATCAAGTTCAGTCACCTACATCGAAGTTCAGATTTTCGTAACTTTTCGCACATAATTTGGATTGACTTGGTTTCTTCACCAAAGTCGTAAATTTTTTATTCACCTACATCGACATATTTTTCTTTTATTTTTCTCTTGAATATAGAATGAATTAAATCCATTCAAAGATACCGAAAAACTCACGTTTTCTATTCTTGACCAGTTCACCCGAATTTCGATCAAGCTCCAATTTTTGTTCGAGATTTCTTCAAGAAACCTGTGTGAATCCTCTTTTGATTAGACACCTCAAAACTCCAGATCTATTGTTCAAGAAACTCCTTAGATCTAGGAAAAATCGAAATGAAAAGGTCAGTCTTACCTTGTCCATTCTCGGACTCCTTAGATCTAGGAAAAATCGAAATGAAAAGGTCATAGTCTTACCTTGTCCATTCTCGGATTTTCTAGTCGGAATGGGCGAGTCCACTCCCCAAGCTCTTCTTCTAGCACCAAGAGGAGTCTTGATTTGAAGTTTCTTGCCTTTGATTCGATCTCCAACGGCAGATTTGAGGCAGCCGATTTCTCTGTTCTTCTTTTCTTTCAAAATCCTAACTTCTTCTTATCCCTTCTTCTTTTCCTCCCCTTTCTTTCGCTTTCTTGTGATGACTCAACTATCCAGACTCCTCAGGTAGGAGTAGGGGCGAAATGACCTTGTTCCTATGTTGATCTTATCCGTTTTTTTTTAATCTTACAACTATCTCGAGCATAGTTTCCTTCTTCATCGACTCGAGCCTGGTCTCTTTAGCCTACAATAAAAAATCACGACCTAATTATCATGCATATATTTGGATCCTAAGTAGGAAAACAAAGGATGTTAATACCTCCTAAGTTCAAGTGTTACAAAAAGTAACATAGTTTTTTAATATAAAAAAAATGTCACCTATCAACTACTAAATGAAATCGATGCATACTATTATCCTATCTTGACTTCTATGGCCATTCTAACATTCACCATCATCCGTGCAGGGGGACTTTCTCTATAATGACCCTAGATTTATACTAACCTAAAGTGGCTAATGTCATCCTAACATACTCTCTTATGCGAAAATAAACATTTAAAACTTCATCGTAAGATACTGCCATGAACTTACATGCTTGAAAAAATATTTAAATCAACATAACAAAACTAAGTAAAACCAATAAAATATTAAAATTAAAAACATCCTATACTTTCCTAAAGTTTAAGAAATGAAATATCACTATCTTATGCATGTGCCTCGGTCTTTACTTGCAATGTCGTCATCAACTATATAGAGGTGTCTTGCCTTTACCTTGTTAATCATTTTCTGCAATCACCCCGTAGAGTGACCATTAGTGCATGGTTACCCGATACACACAGCGTGTAACCTTACCACATGAAAATCAATATCCATCCTAACTCCTTAAAATGATTATCAATGGTTGGTTACCCGAAACACATTGCGTGTAACCTTTACCTTGATAACCATTTTCTTAAATCACCTCGTAGAGTGACCATTAGTGGCTGATCACTCAAAACAGCCAACATGTAACCCTAACCACAGCCTCCTTAATCATCAAAGGTAACATGCATGCATTATGTCCCAAACTGTTTATTTTCATGAGCAACCATACATTATGTCACACAACTCATATCAGATATATTTTCAATCATCAAACATAATTATGCATGCAATAGGTCTTAAAACATTTATTTTTATAGTCAACATCTATCGTATCATACAACACTCAACCATACAATACCAAACATATTCAACCCCTGTAGAAAAAAAAAACAGTTAAGTTTCAATAGGAAGACCTCTTACTTGGAGGGCTTTTTTCTAATCGACCCTATAGATATTGGTCCAACTTCGACTTAGATCGAGCCTACATTTAAACACCCAAGTTTAACCAACCCAACTTGACATGAAACAACGACTCCTACAAATCATAGAGTTTTATTGCTTACCTTCTTACTACGTAGAGGTTGAGTCAAATTCGAACTATTTAGAAAAGAAACCACATTGTAACTTCGTTGGTTGGCGCATTATACCTTGGTTACGTTTACTCCTCCAAATAGTGGTTACTTTTACTCCTCCAAATAGTGGTTCTGGCGACGACAATTTGATGCGCGACGGTGACTGGTCGTGGTAGCGCGGGACAACGTGGGCAATGGTGACGTATGACAGCGCGAGCGATGGACGGGAACGACAATTTAAAGAAGAAGATGATGATAAAGAGGAAGAATAAGGTAGCGGCTAGGGTTTGTGAGTGGCTGCCTCGACTCAGGCTTCGTGCTCTATTACATGGGTGGCTGCCCTAGGGTTTTTTTTTTTTACTGTATTGGGCTTGGGCCTAGGGTTTAATTTTTAATTTATTGGGCTTGGGCTAGGGTTTATGTAGCTGAACCTAGGGTTTATTTTAATGTATTGAGCCTTGTGCCCTTACGCATCCAACCATGTCTGAACCTAGGGTTTATTTTAATGTATTGAGCTTTTGCCCTTACGCATCCAACATCCAACCATGACTGGAATTAGAAAGAGTCCAAGGTTAAGTCATAGTTTTAAAGGATATGTCCCATCATTAAATGTGTGTATTGCATCACTAATCCCAACAATGGGGTAACTTATTTACTATTTCTTAAAATATTCAAGCCACAAGCTACCTTTATTTTTCACGTAAAGGTAAAGCGGTCCGGCATAGGTGACAGTGAATTCTGAAATTACCATGGAAGAAATCATGATAGAGAAGTAGTATGCATTGATTTTCATTTAGTAGTTGATAGGATGATTATTTCATTTTTCATGTTCAAAGACTATGTTAGTTCTATTTTCTTATTTTAAATTAAACGTGTAAGTTCATGGCTTCATTTGTAAATATTTTATTTCAAACTTCCACATATGTTATTTATGGCATTCATATGATGATGCCTCTAATTTAAGCAAGAATATTAGCGGTGTTACATTACTGAGTGTGATGTGTGATGAAAGAATGAGGATTGTCCTACATGATTTATTACGCCACGAAGAAAAATATGTGGACCTCAAGCATATTTGTATGTTCACGTGCACCGGGATACTTCCCCTTTATGATGAAATATGGATGCGTACACTATAAGACGAAAATGATTATCCAAAGGAGCTAGCCCCAACTAAGCCACCGTGAAATAAAAGAAAACGATAATATACTTTATCATTTCCTAATAAACCTTCAGCTTAACTACCCATTTGTGTTGGACATGTGAATAAATATACTTATAGTACATGCAAGAAACTATGTAAATGCATGTTATGGTTGTAAAAAACTTAATCATTTAACTAATTTCGGTTATTTATTAGATTTTCAATAAAAAAATTCCTTGAATAGATAATAGTTATTAGCCCAAGAATAATAAATATTTCATTTATTTTTAAAACATTTTCATAAAATGGACAACAAAATATGAATACTTTCCCGTAGAAAATATAAAATAGAGAAAGCAATTCATAGATTACATATGGTATAGCACCCAAGTCCAACAAGGTACTAAATTCCCGATTTATTTTTTTAAGTTGAACTTTCAAACTTTTGACGAGGACCTTTGAAATTTTAAGGTGAGGTAGAATAGAACAGTTCAAAAAATTCTAGAACTATAGTTTCAAATAGGAATTGCGCAAGACTTCTTTCGCAAGAATTACTCAATGCCTGTTGGGAGAACAATTATGGGGTTTTGATTTCATCATGTCACATCCTGAATCTTTAGGAAAAATTTTGCCAATCAATGTGTATAAAATAAGAGAGAAATCAAAATGTGTATTAATATATGCCAAATTCATCTAACGAGGGAAGGGGGAACGAGATACATGATTCCCTAGGTCCATAATTCCTCTATTACTTCTAAACTCTAGAGTACCCTCTCGTCACGATTAAGCAACCTACTTGTAGTCTCTCATCACATCCTTAACCTAGCAGGAAACCAATTGTTTACTTTTGTCCCTAGAGTTTCCACACTCTTGATACAAAGACCTGGGCAGAAAACTTAGCCTTCGCAATGGTACAAGGTGGGGAAGAACATGGTGAGTGTTGGTCTGCTTGCATCCATGGGAGTGTTAATTGGTGAACCTATCCCACAGGCCATGAAGTAACCTATGGTGAGGGAGTGCTACCCCTCGGTACATACCACCTAAACAAGTTACTCACATGATCAACGGCCTTTCATAGGACGGATCCTACGTGCAGGGTAACTACTACCTAGCCTCGTGATTAATGTCCTAAAACACGACGTGTTCACAATGTCGTCTAGTCGATCTACCACTGAGTAACAAGCCTTGGACACAGAATTGTCAGGTATTTGGCACAATGTCGTCTAGTCGATCTACCACTGAGTAACAAGCCTTGGACACAGAATTGTCAGGTATTTGGCTAGTGCCGTAAATCCTAGGGGGAGTGTCTGGGAGAATAATTGGACACAGAATTGTCAGGTATTTGGCTAGTGCCGTAAATCCTAGGGGGAGTGTCTGGGAGAATAAATCAATAACAGAATAAATACCTAGAAAGTACCAAGAACAAGAGAAAGATCTAGATCTAGATCTAGAACATGGATCAAGACCCTAGTTCTAAGTACAAGAACCAAGAACCAAGAACCATGGTACTAAGGCCCTTAAAGGATGACAAAAGTTTTAGAATCCAAGGACCAAGGTCCTTAGAATAAATCACGATAAGAACCCGAAGTCAAGAACAAGTGGGCCTAAGTACTTACAATAAGAAACAAGAACAAGACAAGAAAGAGTGTGGTATCCTAGCATATCAACGATACGATTGAGAGCCTAGAAGTAGGCTACATACTAAGTCTTTGTACTCATTCCTTATTCTCCATTTTTTTAAGGTAAGGAGCTGGTCGAAGTCGGGAGTGGACTCTTGAGCATGTGTCATAACCCGTCATCCTCAACTCTTTTGTTTTAAAATGTTTTGAGTTCGTTTCTTATTTTGTGTTTTAAATATTGTCGTGCTGTAAATTACTTATGTGCGCACACAATTTTGTTATAATATTGTCTCACCCTCTGATCGCCCTTCATGATTCCAATGGTCTCAAACCTCTAAAGGTGTTCAATCCTAAGCCTGGACCCACCAATCTACGTGCTTACCCTAGACAGTACTTGATTCTGTTGCTTATTCTCAAAAAGGAAGGATCACACAATCATTCACCAGGAATCACACATGCTCAATGGGGCAATGACATCCATCCAGCACCCAGAGTGTTGATAAATAAACATCTCATCCACTGCCATAGCATGATTACATACACCAGTAGTAAAGTATATCAAGACAGTATACTGGGTAAGACAAGAAATTTCAACAA
>NW_019268587.1:639075-640503 GCF_002738365.1 Cucurbita moschata | reverse complement strand
GTTTTGGCATTTTTTTTATGCTTCCATTGTAGAATTATTATAACAAGCCTAATGTGTATGGGCTTTAATGATTGAAGAAAGGTCGGTAATTTTTATGGAGTCATTAGAGTCCATTTTAGGTTGTAATTGGTCTAAAATGGAAGAGAAAGGAAGCTGAATCGAAGAAGAAGATGGAAGAGGTGGTTCGTGTGTTTTTTCTGCCGTTCGGGTAAGGTTCAATGTTTTTAGGGGTTGGTTCACCCAGTTTGTGATCCTCGAAAGCCGTTCAAGTTATTTTTAATTATTAATGTAATAATTTAGTTAATTGCTTGCTTTAAAATGCTAAAAACTATCCACTTTAGTGTGTTTAATTAATTATGCATTATAAATGTATGTTTTAATTAAATAGAAAATGTATATGCATAAAGTATGTCATATAGATTTAAAATCCCCACCATAGGCTAAGCATGTTTCATGCATTCCAAGTATGTTATAAGTGTTATAATGTATACTATGCATGTTGAGGGTTCCATGAGTGATAGATATAAATTGTTATATTATTGCATGGAATGGATGATTATGTAATCGTTATATAAAGCATGTTAGTGCATGTTATAGGTTAATTTCAATGTCATAAAACGAGATAGACGTTAAAATCTATAATAAAGATAAATGCATGCTCACTTAGGGTTTAGAACCAAGCACGATCAATTTTAATACTTAAAATAGGTCGATGTCTTATAAAATTGCGGTTACAAGAAAGCTCACCTGGCACGATCTTGTCTAAGGCTGGAGGTACTTAAGTTGACGGTTTATGGAACACCTACTACCTGGAGATCGGACCAGTACTAGAGCTTAGTTAGCCAAGTTTCATGAGCATGCTTGAGTGATATAAGTTTTAGAAAAATCATGTAACGATCCAAAAAAAAATAATAATAAGAAAATTAACTATAACCCTTTGTCTAACTAATCCTAATCAGATCTCTTGTTACCTACTCATTTATTTAGATTTTGCTTATCAGGTTACAGGAAATTAACTATAATCAGATCTCTTGTTACCTACTCATTTATTTAGATTTTGCTTATCAGGTTACAGGAAATTAACTATAACTGAGGGTAATATTACCTACTCATTTATTTAGATTTTGCTTATCAGGTTACAGGAAATTAACTATAACTGAGGGTAATATCTGTCCATAAAAAACAATACAGAACAGAGGTAGAAAATGGAAGATAAGAAGTAAATACACGACAGAGAGAAAGAAAGGATTCTGTTTAAAAAAAATATTAAATTATCGAAAGGAAAGATTTTTTGGAAGAAAAATTTATCTGTGATATTTTTGAAATACAAAGAGAAGACTAGAGAGAGGCCAGAATATTGTTAACAAAATCAAAAGAAAATATATATATATATATATATATATATATATATATATATATATATATATA